>NW_024423897.1:27909721-28066551 GCF_017311325.1 Ursus maritimus
ACACCAGCAAAATAATAATTTAGGGACAAAGCTGGGTGATACCCCTCAAATTACAATCCACTGGCACTGCAAAGTTCCACTGGAGGCAAAGACATCACTGCATCAGGCCACAGACGACCACAGCAGCTGCTGTGACCTGGCGTGGAAAGTCAGTGGGGTGGGGGAAGTAAGGATAGTGTTAGAACGTAGCATGTAGACAATCCAGCTTGGTTTTCTCTGTACTGAAAACAGGGATAGGAAATTCTCTTGCACAAAAGTGACATATTTAGAAAATTCTTAAAACTTGGTTTTAAAAGGCTGGTAGAGCTTAAACTTCCATTCTTACCATCTGGTCAGCAGAAGGAGAAGGCAAGGAGTGGGAAACATGAACAAGGTCAGAAAAATACATTTATACTGAAACTAACTTCATGAATTGATGATCTATATTTAATTCTGTGTAGAATTTACTGTATCATCTAATAAAGAAAAATTATGCAAGTTCTTTTGTCTATGATACAAGTTTTAGCTTACTCTGTTAATGCCATGACTTTTTACTGTGACAGATTTTAGACAGAACAGAACTAAGAGTCATAGCTGTTTTAGGATAGATATTTTTCTATGCTTTATTTGGAAATGCCCATCTACTGTCCAGAAATTGAGATGTATGTTCATTTTTTTGTTGTTGCTGTTTCAGTAAAGGCTTGATGAGAATGAATACATTGCAAATGGTATGAATGTAACTCTTTCCTAGTGAGAAATCTATCCCCCAGAGATGCAGAGGTGGAGAAGGTCAAGCTGAGGTACAAGGCCTAGGGTTTCAGACGTGCGCTTCTGGGAGAAAGGCAGAGGCTGTTATCCTCAGAGGCACTGTCCTGCTCTCCACCCCTCCACTTGCAAAGGCAGAGGCTGTTATCCTCAGAGGCACTGTCCTGCTCTCCACCCCCTCCACTTGCAGCCTGAAAGCCAACGACAAAGCTACTTCACGGTACTTGATGACTTAGTATGTGTTTCCTTATCAATGCTGAGGATGTATTTTCTTAAATTGGTTTTATTTTAGTTTTTTATTGTGTTACGTTTTAATGAGATTCAGAATCTGATTTATGCTGATTTTAATTTGTTTTCTCCTTTGAATTACATTATTCTACTTCCTGTATTATTTTATTCTTGCTGGTGTTTTTTTTTTCTCTCTTTTTTTTTTAAGATTTTGTATATTTATTTGTCAGAAAGAGAGCACAAGCAGGGGGAGCAGCAGGCAGAGCAGGCAGAGGGAGAAGCAGGCTTCCAGCTGAGCAGGGAGCCCGATGTGGACTCGATGCCAGGACCTGGCTGGGATCATGACCTGAGCCAAAGGCAGATGTGTAACCGACTGAGCCACCCAGATATCCCTGGTGTTTATTTTCTTAGTGTTATTTTGGCATATTGTATTTTCAAAGATCGTTGCAACAATATTTCTCAAGCCATAGGCTTTTCTACAATGTGACTTTGTCACTCTTTCCTTCAGGGACCAGGATGGAGTCTAGGAGCTTAATTCCCCACCCTCAAAGATGCACGGGCTTGTGACCGCTCTGACCAACATATGTGGGAAGTGCCACCATGTGACTTCTGAGGCTGGGTCAAAAAAGGCCTACAAAGTCCACCTGGTGCTCTGAGGACATGTGTTCTGGAAAAGGTTGGAGTGGAACGCTGAGACACAACTTGCTGTGGTTGAAAGAGCATGCACTTAGCAAAGGAATTAGATGGGTCTGGTGAACATTTATCTGGTGATATGACATTACATCACCAGGTAAGCATCTTAGGCATCTTCAGACTTACTAACCAGGCACCACCTGAATGACATCTCCTGAAGTCCTATAACTGCACAGACACACGAGCACACAAGCAAAACCAGCTACATATGCAGGTGTACGAATGTGAAAACATTTACAAGTCTGAAGGGAAAGGCAGAGAACACTGAGATTTGGGGGAAAGGAGAAAAAAATTTCACTTGTTACTTTATACAATTCTACGTAGTTTCAATTTCCTTCTTTTTTTCAATTTCTTTATAGTGAGCATAATTACTTTATGTTTAAATACATTAAGTTATTGCTCTAAAAAAAACCACACACATGCACCAATTGTTGCAACATATTCCCCCAAATTTAAAAGTGCCAAGAAATCACCCTGAATTTCACCACTTGAGGATAAGGAATGCTAATAATTTTGTGATCACTCTTTCCATATGTTGAATTTACCAGGCTCCCCTCCAGCTCATGCTTTCAATTTTTTCCTGAATGATTTTTTCATATAATTTCACCAAACAAGAAGATGTCAATAAGTAGGATGATTTTGAGGGTGTTCTTCTAATCCTAAATTCTCCGTAATGTTCAAAGTGTCTTTATACGATATATAATAATCCAAAGATAAGAAGTTGGCCTGATACAGAACTACATCCCGGGACAGTGAATTACTACAGATGAATAAATAGTCCGTGTTCCACAGAACGCTTCGCACATCCTGCATCCTCAATAGCTACTTGTGGAGGGAATCAATGTACAAACTACTGAACAAAATGGAAATTAAGTTTGAAACTGAAAAAAAACACATATTCCACTTATATACCAGGGTAAGTATTATAAATTCATCCTGACATGTGAGCTTTGTTTTCGCTTCCGACTTGAATCAAATGAATTAAATGCAAATATATCAAATAAGCTTCTGTCACTTGATACACAATCAAAAAATCAAAACCTCACACACTTGAGGTTAGAAATGAGCTTACCTGAGTAACCAAAAGATATGCTTGACATTGGACTAAGATAGATTCCACTCCCATACATTGCACCGTGGAGCTAAAAGGGGAAGAGGTGGGAGAGAAAGTGGACAGTCAGTGCTTTCAGAGGTTAATGTTCTACAAAAGAAAGGAATCAGTCTTATGTTGGGAGGATCAACTCTTAGAAAACAATAAGGCTCTTTCCTAAGGTCTAATGTGAAAATAGTACTACTAATATCCTTGTCTTCTACATTTAGTGAGTTGACAGAAGAAAAGTGAAAGCCAGAGAAAAAATCCTTGATAAAGTTTTTCCACCCAACCTATGACAAAGACAGTCACTTATTCTCAAGCACTATCATAGGATTTTACGTTAATGACTCCAAAATATTGAAAACAGAACAGGCTGAATTATGCATGACGGAGTTTTGATTAGGACGCACACGCTAGTGTATCGACAAAGTAGCCTATTTCGATTTTCATGATACAACACTGTCATCCCATTCTTACCTCCTCTAAACTTTCAGGTTAACAGCTTCATTAATGGAAACTCTTTCGACTGGTCTAAGAAACTACTCAAAACAATTAAAATTCTCTCTCATTATTTCTATGTTCGAGGGCCCTTGAACCCTATTTAGTATGAACTGAATACTAATTCAGTGTGTGTTTATGGACATTTACATTTAACTGTATCCCCATCTCAACTGTCATCCGAGTGTGAGATCCAGCACAGGTGACGGGATCGAGCATCTCATTTTCTGACCTCTTTCCACTGTCAGATGAAAATCAGCTGAATGAGAGCGAAGTGGGGTGCTGGAAGTGACGGGCATAAAGATGAGTGCTATATCCATGCCATCCCGCTAACTCCCAGCGCTGCCCCGGAGACCGGGAAGCAAGCAGCAGATGGCTCTTTGGTGTCCAATCGCCCCTTGCTGATTCTTAGCCCTACCTTTCCTTCTTTTTTTTTTTTTTTTTTTTTAAGATTTTATTTATTTATTTATTTGACAGAGATAGAGACAGCCAGCGAGAGAGGGAACACAAGCAGGGAGAGTGGGAGAGGAAGAAGCAGGCTCATAGTGGAGGAGCCTGATGTGGGACTCGATCCCATAATGCCGGGATCACGCCCTGAGCCGAAGGCAGACGCTTAACCGCTGTGCCACCCAGGCGCCCCCACTACCTTTCCTTCTCCTAAAGTGTCCACTGGGGCAGTGCTCAAGAAATCTGTGTTGAATTAGCAGACAGAATGCTTCTACGGTTTTACTTTCTGCATGATAATTTTCTTCTACTGAAGTTCAAAGTGATTTTACTGTTTTCTCATAGGGAATTCAATTTTTCTTTTCATCCCCATATGGTGCATCGGTCAATTCCGCTTCATGTATTTTATGAACATTACTTATGCCTTTTAGAAATTCTATGTAGTTTTTAAAGCCCACTTGCTTTCCCTTTTTCACATAACAAAAAAAGCACCAGGATTGCTTACTGAACTCTAACACTAAAGAATATATGGTCTTGTTAAAGCATTCAGAAAATTTACCTGCAGTCTAGTATTAGAAGCAACAACCAGACCATTCCTCAGGATAGAGTGCCAGTTTTCAATGTGTGAGCCACTAAAGCACAGAGGAGGGGAAGAACAAAGTAAAACCAAACATTAATAATCTTCTAAAGTGGCCACAATGGAAACAGTCATGTCCCTTCTGAAAATCTTCAATTTCCAAGTCAAGTATCAGGCAGTGGACTATTCAGGACTAATAGCCAACTACTAAAAGAATGTTTTCCTCCCCACATGTTTCTGGGAGACCGAGGTGAAGACATATCCCCATCAAAAGGAAGCCATACTCACTGAAATGCAAAGGTGCTTCCAAAGAGTTTTTTAGCAGCTCTAAAATTAGATTCTTTGGCTGGTGGACTGCTGAGAAGAAGGAATTGATGTGGAGTATGCATAAACTTCAGTTGCTGCCATTTAAAATAATGACAAATGAAAACATGTCAAAATTAACATATAATCAGACTGAGGACAATTTCAAAATTTTCTGGTTTAAGAATTATCGCAATTCAAGCCATACTAACTTACATTAATAGGACCATTCATTAAAAAAAACCCTGCATAAATGATAAATCATATGGAGTTGCTGATATGAAGGGCAATTTTTTAGGCTAATGGAAAAGGAATAGGAGACAGACAATCCAAAGTCATTTATATTTAGCTTTGGAATACACTCTGTAATCAGGTCCAAGCAGATCTGCCTTCCTAATTATGGTTCTTTTTAAGACTTTTATTATTGAATTCCCTAAGTATACACTAGCTATTCAACCGGGGAAATATCTGAGTTTGCTAAAAGGAAAAGAAAAGTTAGTTCAAGATTTTAAAATTGCAAAAATTATCATCATCATGCTTTATTTACATACATTTATAAACTTGTAAATTGCCTACATTCAAACATAGTTTCCCTCTTTGTTCATGGAAAAAAATTAAAACAGAATCTTTTGAATTAGTTGCTTGATGAAATTTTCTAATTGCTGCCCTTTCACTTAGGAATATACTTATATAGGGGTACAACATAAAGGGAATCTCGCAGTTTAGAGATTCACAGACAGGAGAGCTGACATTTTGGATACTGCTCCTCTTTGGTTTCGATCAGAACTGAAATCAGAGTCCATTAGCTTTTTCCTTTATTTTATAAGCGTATTAAGCCCATAAGGCAATATCTTCTCTGCTATGGAAAAGTGGAGCTGTGCCGACAAGAAACTGACAATGATAAAAAG
Source organism: Ursus maritimus (assembly GCF_017311325.1). Taxonomy (NCBI): domain Eukaryota; kingdom Metazoa; phylum Chordata; class Mammalia; order Carnivora; family Ursidae; genus Ursus; species Ursus maritimus. The sequence continues at coordinate 27,915,210 of NW_024423897.1, forward strand.
CACATTACCTTTTTCTGGTCAGTCTCCAGATTCTTCCTATCACTTGTAGAATAACAGAATGATTTCCTATCGAGCCTTTTACTTACTTAAAAGTTCAGGGCAGCAGTCTGAATTTGAATGTGATTTCTTGGGAAAACTTGGAGCTGGTGCACATAACAGCAATTTCGAACTAAAGAATTAGGCCTACCCTGAGATTACTTCAATTTCCTGGAGAGGCTGCCTAAAAATCACAGGGGTCACTTTTCCCAACTAGTTAGGACTCTGCCCATTTCCGTATGTATATGTGAAAAAACAACTTACCCTGTTAACCGGCAGTTTCACAATATGTGACCTATTACTTGAAATAACCCTGAAATTAATTAAAATAATCCATCAGTCACAAATATATGCCAAATATATTTAACGTTTTTTTTCCTTAGTTGGCAAGTGATTGGAACTTATGTTTGCTGTGACATGAACTAAATTGAGTAATCATCTTACTTAATTACATCACTTTGCTTTGGTTCCTGAAACAATTTAAAGAGCTTATGTAACAAAAAAAGATAATATTTTAATCTGAGAACGAAGAAGTAGTTCTTTAAAACCTAAGAGATAATGATTTTTAATAATTACAACCTCAGATATCAGCAAAATGAACATTTCTTTCTTTCTTTCTTTTTTTTTTTTAAGATTTTATTTATTTATGTGACAGAGAGACAGCCAGCAAGAGAGGGAACACAGCAGGGGAGTGGGAGAGGAAGAAACAGGTTCCCAGCGGAGGAGCCCGATGTGGGGGACTCGTTCCCAGAACGCCGGGATCACGCCCTGAGCCAAAGGCAGACGCTTAAGGACTGCGCTACCCAGGCGCCCCCAAAATGAACATTTCTAAACATACTTTCAAAAGATGATCATCGAGACGCAAAGCTGATTCATACATCTGCTTCCTTGGCTCTTCCCTACGCTGTCTAATTAAGAATGAGTTTCTGTGAAGATCTTTTTCTTTCTTTAAATATTGGAGGACCTTTGTGCTGATACATACGGTGGGTTATACACAAACTGTTATTCGCCATGTTTAGACACTGAGGTTAAAAAAATTACATTCAGGTATCTGAAAGAACTAATTATTTTTATGTTTTTCAGAACAGAAAATAATAACTAGGGAAAACTCTAAAAAAACATTTTGGTAGATTTTCTTCTCCTTGAAAGAAGAGTAACTAACAAGCTGAAGGAAATGATCACAAATAAATAAAAGTTAACAATCAGGCTGACTCAGGGGGAAAAAAAAAGAGATTAGATATCCGAGATTTTTACCTTCATTCTGAATATGACTTAATGTCAGAATGTAAAAAAATCACAATGAAAACTATGTGTTATTCTACTCAAACAGAATTTTAATAATAGATCATTACGGACACAAAGAAGGAAGACTTCCAAATCTAATTTTTAAAGTTTCATTAGACTAAATGTTTACTGGAAAATCCTAAGTGAAAGTTAAGTAACCAGAATCATTCTTTCTCCTTTGTCCATCTTTCCAGAATTTTTAAAAACTCCCTAGTTGTAGCTTAGAATAAATCTCATTGAGAGCAATCTCGTATAATGGTTACATTTGTATTAGGGCATTTATAGTCATGGGGGGAATTCCATAGTCTTGAAGTTTTCGGTGATTTCAAAGAGACCTGTGCACAAGCCCTTAGAGGTGTGGGGAGTAGATATTATTGTTTTCATTTTGCAAGTGAGAAACCAGAGGGCAAAGGCTTTGGAGCACGTGTGGTAGGAGCGGCGTTCTCGACCTGCTCTTCTATTTTCAGTCAGCCTTCCTAGGATCCACGCTGGACTAAGGCTCTACCCCTCACCGGGCTCACATCATCTGCAGCCGTCAAACAAAGAGTTCATCAAATTTATCCTGTTCTTGTTAAGGAAGTGGGCCATACACGACACACATTTTAGAAAGATTTTCAATAAGTGTTTGAAACTGAGTTTTGTCACTGAGTCCTCAGTTAACTAGAAAATTAAATGAACCAAAACGGCTTCACCATATAATCCAGCTAATCACATTTTTTTAAAAACTATAGACAAACTGCTGTCAAATACATTGTATATGTGTGTAGTGCACAGGACAGCATTTTCTTCCCCTTGTGATATACAAGTTTTAATTAAAGTGAGAGTCATTAAGGACTCTTTAAAATCACCGGGCCTCATAGGCTTGTAGAACTGTAGCATTGCAGGTCTTGTAAAATAGGCCTTTTTTTCCCCTTAAAGCAGGCAGTAGAAAATGATGCTGTTTTCATTAAGAGGAAAACTAAAATTTTATACCATTGCAGTAGGGGATGAGCAAGGGGGTCTTGTTTATCCATCTGCTTCTTGATTTCCAGATACGGTGCCTGGAAAAAAAGTCATTATACTTCTTGATTTTTCTTAAAAATTCCTTTTTTCCTTTTTCATTTTTCCTTTATGCGAAAGGAAAATCAGGTTGAACAGGTATGTCTAATCTAGTCAAACCCGGAAGCTTTGTGGCTGTGACATGGTCACAGCAACAATTACCCTCGCTGTCCCCCCTACCCCCAACACGCACACAAGGTGATGTGAACTCTGAACTTCCATGTGGCACAATGGACGTGCCCAAACATTTTGCTCCAGGGGCTTCATCAAGCTTTAGCCTGGCTCCCACGCACTAGGCCACGTCTAAAGGTGATCCCAGGCCCCTTGTTGAGTCTCTGCTCAAGAAAACGCAATGCTGCCCAACTGTAAAAGTTACCTACCTTGTACCCACCCACACTGCTAACCTTCCGGTAATTCTCTCCTCATCCCCCTTCTGTAATTTCCTGGTACCCCAGAGCCCCCTATTTTCACTTCTCCATAGCCCCCTTTTGTTCCCTCTCTGCTCTCCCTTTGAAACCTCAGTCACTTTTGTCTTCCTTGGAGGTGACCTCGCTCACACTGCAAGTCACTCTTCCCCACTGCAGTCCTCGAATTAAATCTCTCTCGCCACCTTTAACAAGTGTCAGGCGCTGTTTCTCTTTGACGATGACTGTTTTTGACTTTTAACTAACATTAAAGCAAAACTTGTAAGAGCTACTACTCACGCTCATATCCGAAGGTACTGACTTAGGTGCAGAGCTTTACATGAGAAAACTGGACAAAATTTACATAAGAAGAGCCCTTCTTTTGAAAGTATTTAATGGAATTTACCCAGACAATTAACCTTTTCATAGAACCAAAGACGATCTGTCTGTGACAATTTACGTCTATCTACAGGGCAGTAGCTTCTAGAAAACAGGACAGTATAGTGTTATATTTATTTGGAGAGGTGTAAAGGATTTGACGCGATAAAACTTGACAGCATCCCTATGGAGTGCAAACTGGAAGGGGGTGCAGTGGTACTATTTACCATCTTGACAGTGAAGAAGCTAAGCCTCAAGCAATTAAGCAACTTGCCCAAGGTCACAGGCCGCATCGCTGATGAGCAAATTATACACCACATGCCTCTGACTTCCTAGGCTGACACTCAACCGTCTCCACTGTCTTCTATTAAAATAGCTTACGCATGACCCAGAATAAAGGAAGAAAATTTTGGCAGAGAGCTGATCCCAAAGTCAGAATTTTGTAGCTATTTTTATCCAAGAATGATCTGGGTCTAGGGTATAGTACAATAAATACCCTATTACCACCAAAGTCTTTGGTGACCAAAAAATGTTTACTTAACCTTGTGTAACCTAGTGCAATAAGTTCATTTTTCCCCCTAAGTGGAAATGTATTTTATTGTTTTCCTTTCCTTATACGAATAATATTTGTTTGAAAAGGAAATCAGGTAATACAGAAAAGTATGGGCACAGAAAAACAACTAGCAAGGATGATGGTTTTTAAGCAAATGATATAACTTGTGAATTAAAGATCTCTTCGTTTACCATTGTCTGACACACATTATTTGTTGGACAAATGGATGAATATTTGACTACAGGAATAAATAACTATCAAAAGACTCAGAACTCAAATCTGGAAATGTAAACATGTACTCTGGGAACACATTTTCAAATACAGTAGGCGTGATGGCAGGGGTGAAGGGAGGAGTGGCAGAGAAGCTTTCTGGGCCTCAAGACTAAAGGACTCCAATACTCTTTCCCCAAAGACAGGAATGACCCAGGGTAATACTCAGTATAAAACTCCAGGGTCTCTAGGGCAGTGCAAGCCTTGAAACCATCATATGCAAACCAAACCCATAATGTGTGTTGTTGGCAGTTATGGATTATTAATTTCTACTTATCATGATGAGTTTTAAGCCTCTCTCCAAATCTTTGGCAGCGGAAAGGCCTCGATAATTCAATAGCACGTGCTTTTCGAAGAACTGGACTATATAGCCCAGTGTATTAGACTTTCGTAATAAACCGCAATCCTTGCTCATCAAACCTCACCAAGACTCCCTAAAAGCTAAAAATATAAACTCATACTCTCGGGGAGGCTTGTGTCCCCCAAAGTTGTTTTGCGATTCTATGTTCTATCTAAAATATTTATGTACAATTTACATTTGTGAGAATACGTTTTATTTTGACATTAAAACAATGTGTTAAAATAAAATACTACCATTAATTAAAATGGACAGTCTAGGAAGATGGTACCAGATTTCACCTTTGCTTTAAGATATTCCGATACACGTCCATATACTCCAACTGTTGCAGAGAACATTAGGATTATAATCATGCAATTACCCTCCAAAAGTCACAGTGGTAGCCCACCAATACACTGATGTAATTTAATTAAAACATCCTAGTACAACACAATTTTAATTTTTAAAGTACTTTAATTATACTCCCATCTAATAGAAAAATCTACATTTCACTACGCAGCCAGTACTCTGACATTTTAAAAATATGATTTTACTCAAGCACAACTGAACTGTATAAGACCACAAGATGATATACTTACTTGTGTCATTTCTCTAATAGAAGTTATGCTATCCAGTGCTTTCATTACTCGATCATAGTTTTTCTTCTGTTTGAATGGAAAAAAAAATAGTATTCACTGAAAGCCTCTGCAATTCTATGTATTACCAGAGAAACGTTATTTCTGTACGTGGATTTTCCATCAGAGTCGGTTTGAAAGCAGTGACTGTGTTGTGTACATAAAAGGGAAGGATTTAATAAGATGATTCTAGGACGTAGGATATATAACTGAGTTAGAGGGGAAAAAAAAGAAAACAATGCCAGTCCTAATATAAATACATAAAATCACGTTTAGCCTATGGGGGAAAACTATAAATATAAAAAAGATATTGGGCTCTTGATTCTTTGTGTCACCAAAAAAATTGAGCCATGATGAAAAAAGAACAGAATCCTTCTAAAATACAAAAATCCACTTTAAGTCTTACAATATCATTTTGCTTTTATTTTCTTTTGATTGAAAGATTGTTACCAAAAGAATATGACTGTAAGTGTATAAATGACGCCACACAATTAACTGATAATTCATCTTTAAGTATTCTGTAACTATGTGCACTGTTGCCACTTATGAAGGAAGGAAAGCTTTTTCCAGGACATTTTATGGAGCCATTGTTTCTACAAACTGATTTCAAGATGGTTAGTAATAGAAACTAAGGCAATTTTAGCTCTCATGCAATTTGAAAATTTTGCTATTTCAGAAGGATTCTGCCTCATCTCCACGAATATTTATAACATTGTTTTCTCAAGAAATGCCAGTTGATCAACAATATGGACTAAACTTTTACTAAGCTTCAGATAACTGGGGAGGAGGAATGGGGGAGAAGGCAGGGGACGGTTAAGTAAAAATACAAAAGAAAATCGAAAATCGGTCCTTTTACCCACAACCCTTAAAATTATAATGAGGTTACACTAAGCTAGAATCCCAAAAAATAATGTAATTAAAGTCATCCTATCAACCATTACTGCTTTATTACTGCTATTCACCTGCCTTTCATGCAGATGGGATGTGTAAAGATCGCAATTTGAGAGGATGAAATGGGTCTAGTTTCATAAAGATGAAGTTTTGAAAGTAATTTTAAAAGATGAAAGGACAGGGAAGTAATAGGATATGGGAAAGTCTGAAGGAGACAGTGAATCGAGTTTGTGGAAAAAGAACCGTAAATGGATACAGAGTCCACAAGGGGTCAGGGATGGGCCTGATGAGGGAGTGAGTTGGGCAGAAAGAAGGAAGCCAGCAGGACTAACATCTCCGCTGCTGCTACAGGGGGCGGGAGGGGCGTACGAGGAGAAGTACTCACCCTGGGGTTGAAGGCCAGCATCTGAGGGTCATTAGGATCCACCACAGATGGATATGGCTCGAAAATGACAACTTTTCTAGGAGATTCCAATGCAGACCTACACATGGATACTAGTAGATCTACCACCTTGAAACACATACATAAGACAGTTAGCATCCTTTGCGTTTCAGCATGTGCTATGCCATTGCTCCTCCCTCTCATGGTCACGGAAGTGAAGTAGGAAAGCCTCAAGAACTGCTATCAACCTCGCAGATCTGTAATTTATGGCTTCAGACCACATGTGACCGAACTTGACCACTGACTTCAAATAACTGGCATGTGTTGCTTCCAATTACGTCCTGGCATCTCTGTCATGAACTCGTACTATGCTCTCCCATTGCTCTAGGCTCTATGGCAGACATGCACAAGAAAGACAGGTCCTCTCTCTCATGGAATGTACATTCTGATGGAGAAGATGCATAACAAAATAATCCGTTAAATATATGCTCAAATACATTTCTGGTAGTGTCGAATGCTGTGAAGATTAAGCAGGTGTTAGAGACTAAGGCAAGAGGGGGTGCTGTTTGAGTGGCTAGGAAGGTGGTGATACTTCAACAGAGACCAGAGTGAAGACAGAGAGGGAGAGAAAGCTCTGGGAGAAACCATTCCGGGTGATGGAAACTGCAAATGCAGGAGATGAGTCTGATGGGCTCCAAGAACGGTAAAGCTCCTGACATCATCTTACTTCTTCCTACTCTGCCTCAGGCCATTCATGACCTTTGGTATGCTAAATACGATGGTCTTATTCCTATGTTCTTCTGTGACCTCTTAACACAATTTACTAAGAGGCAGTGACATTTAACAGTTAGGAGCTAAGCCTCCCTCCCCAGTTCCCAAAACAATATGTTTCTGGCAAGTGAATCAAGAAAACGGACACAGTCTAAGTGGAGGGAGGGCGCTGGAACAGACACATCAGCAGTGTGAAGACAGGGGACGTCATAAGGAAAGCAGTGGACTTAATCTTTCTGGAGGAAAATATTTCTAGAAAGTTTTTAGACAGGCATTTAAAAAATGTACAGTAAGAGTAAAACAATTTTTGATTCTTGTGGTTCATGCAAGGGGCACTGTGACCTAAGGACCGCAGGACTCACTATTTTGTGTGTATGCTCACAAAACACATCCACCCAATCACAGATGCAGATTTCCAGTGTCCTAAAATAGTCAGCAACACTCAAGCCGCTGGGTACATGATCTGTAAGTAACACTTCCCAAAGTACACAGAGGTACACCCAACGAGACTCACTCAGAAAACGGTAGAACTGAAAGAGCGAATACGTTCCAACACACTATTCCATTATATGTGTGTGTATATGGTTTCCAAGCAATGGATATAATAAAGACATAATAAAATCCTTCTTGTTTTCTGCATCCACACTCACATTCCATCTACCCCAGAGAGATGCACTTTAACATAGACACAAATTGTTTTTGGCATTATCTGGTCTCTCAATAAAAGAAAAATCCAAATAAAAACTCCTGAAAAAGAATAATCAGTAAAATAAAATAGCCTTTTCTGAAACTCTGACAGTGGGGAGGGAATTGGTACTATCTTATAAAAATTTTTAAGAACTACATATCACAGTATGCAACTAAAGCGTTAGAAAAGTACATGCCCTTTGCTTTAATAAAGGGTCAAATGACCACTGACAAGGGGACTAAAACCACTCAATTGAAAAGAATAGTTTTTTCTATGAATGATGGCAGGAAAACTGGATATCCACATGAAAAAAAAAAATGAAGTTGGACCCTTATCTAACACCATATATAAAAATTAACTCAAAATGGAATAAAGACCTAACCATAAGACCTTAAACTATAAAATCCTTACAAGAAAATATGAGGAAAATGCTTCATGACATTGGACTTGGCAATGATTTCTTGGATTGACACCAAAGCACAAATAATAAAAGCAAAAATAGACAAATGGGACTACATCAAACTTAAAAACTTTGGTGCATCAAAGGACAATAGACTGAAATGTCATGGGATGGGAGAAAATATTTGCGAATCAGATATCTGAAAGGGGGTTAATATCCAGAATACATAAAGAGTTCCTACAATTCAACAAGAAGAAATCAAATAATATGATTTAAAAATGGGCAAAAAACCCAGATAGACAATTCATTAAAGAAGACTTACAGATGGCCAACAGCACATGAAAAGACACTCAACATCATTAATCATCAGAGAAATGCAAATCAAAACCATAATGAGATATCACCTCACAACCATTAGGATGGCTACTACCAAAAAACAAACAAAAAAACCCCAGAGAAGAACAAGCGTTGAGCACATGAAGAAATCGGAGCCTTTGTGCACTATTGATGGGATTATACAATGGTGCAGCTGCCACAGAAAACAGTATGGAAGCCCCTCAAGAAGTTATTAATAGAACACCCATATGATTCTGCTGGAAGTGACAGCCCCACTTCTGGATACATATCCAAAATAATTCCAAGAAGGGTCTTAAAAAGACCCTATTTGCATACCCAAGTTCACAGCAGCATTATTCTCAATAGCCAAGAGATGGAGGCAACCAAAATGTCCATTGACAGTTGAATGGATAAACAAAATGTGGTATATACATACAGGAAATATTATTCAGCCTTAAAAAGGAAAATTCTGTTACATGATACAACATTGATGAACTTGAGGACTTAATGCTAAGTGAAATAAACCAATATAGAATAAACCACAAAAAGACAAAGATTTCAGATTCCACCTATGAGGTACTTAAAGTAGTCAAATTCACAGAAACAGAAAGTAGAATGGTGATTACCGAGGCTGGAGGAAGGGGGCTACACAAGGGGAGTTGTTTAATGGGTATAGAGTTTCAGTTCAGCAAGATGAAAAAGTCATGGTAATCTGTTTCATGACAAGTTGAATATACTTAACACTACTGAACTGTATGCTTAAAAAATGGTTAAGATAGTAAATTTTATGTTATGTGTTTTATCATAAGAATAAAGATACAAATAGATACAACAGTAATAACCTGAACAATGTATCCCTTTCAATCAAATATTTATTAAACACCTTGTGCCAGAAGCATCAAAACAATCAAAACTACCAAAAATTATATGCATACTTTTGCCAATAATTTCACCACTGGAGTCGAGTAAACTATAATGAAATAATGGACATGGGGGTAGAGAATTTAATTAGAATATTTCTGCTAATATATGTTCTAAACTGACTTAAAAGAATAGTGTTAACTACCATAGGAAAACACATGCTATCCACCAAAGCCTCCTGCTCCTTGCTTCCTGGGTATAGAGGGACATTTCCACCCCTTTTGCCGAGGTAAAGCTGTATGACTAGTTTTAACCAATGGAATTGGATTGGCAGTGGAAAAGGTGCATCAGAAACAGGTATACCTTCTCCACTTCTATCTCTGCCTCTGCTGTGTGCCATGTACTTAAGACAGCAGAGCCACACAATGGAAAGGGTCCGGTTAACTCAATCATCATACAGAAAGCTGCCCAACAAACATTCTAACTGGACAGTTGTGGGAGCAAGAAATAAAAACATCTCTCATCTTAAGCCACCGTAATTTATGATTTATCTGTTACAGGAGTTAGCAGTTAGAATTTTTGAACAAGAAAAGATTTGTATAACACTGTTTGGATTTGTATTCATTTGCAGGTTAATTTTTCCATGGAGTAAAATGTCTACTTTAAAAAAGAAAACGTAATGAACGACTATGATTTCTTTGACCCCAAAGCATGTATTTCCCCACTCCCGGCATTTAAAATGATTCTTTTTTTTTTTTTTTAAGTAGGCTCCATGCCCAGAACGGAGCCCAACATGTGGCTTGAACTCACGACCCTGAGATCAAGACCTACGCTGAGATCAAGACCTAAGCTGAGATCAAGAGTCGGATGCTTAAGTGACTGAGCCACCCAGGCACCCCAAAATGAAAGATTCTTGATGGGATCTTAGCACAAAATGGTGAGTGCTATAGTCAGCAAGTTACAGGCAACTTTCTTCTTACAATGAATAATATAATTGAAATACTAAGGATAGAGAAATACAGAATTCAAACAATGGGAATTAGGCTATTTGATCAGTGAGAAAAGCTCTATTTGTTATAGAATCACATGCTTCCAAAGGCCATTATATACAACCCATCTGGTAGAGCAAGACTCTCCACCCTCCCCTGCAGGTAGGGAAGACCTTGGAGCACTCCCAAATGAGAAAATTCAGGTCCTGGGGAGTAAGAAAGGCAAGTACAGGAGTGGCTTACAGATACAGAATGTATTCTGGAAAAGAGGTGAATTTAAAATTGAAGATCAATGGCTTTTAAACATTTCAATATTGATTCCTATTTAAAAAAATAAAATAAAATCTTACATGAGAGCTCAACACAAAGAAACAAAACAGAGCTGTTTTGGTTGAAACAGTACGTTGGGTCTTGGAATCCTAGCTGCCAAGACACTCTCACCCCACTCCAGCCTCCTGCAGTGTCCCTCTAAGGAATGTTCTTGTGACCTCAGAGAAACCACTTAAAATGAAGGAGTCAACTGATGGACCAGGACTACTGAGATACCAAGAGAATCAGTTTCCACGTAATCTTTAGAATTACAACCAGAATACTGGTAGTAGTGAAAATATTGAGCTTCAGAGTAGAATCACTAAATTGATATGATTAATTGTGTTTTGTAACTATCATTATAAAATTAAAATTTAACTTCTCTTTAATAACCATTATTTTTCTAGAGGTGTCTGTAATAAGAGGAGGAGAAAAGCACCCAATATTCTATCAACCTAGCCTACTGCTAGCATGATGTTTATTTTCCTTCTAATTAATTATTTCTTAGTTCCAGGCTCTAACTCCTTCCATTTTCACATAGTCTGAGGGACAATTTACACCCACTAAAATGCACAAATGTTAACTTTACCACCTGAAGAATTATATATCTAATATATATATATTAGATATATAATATATAATGTACACAAAATATATATTTTATATATTATACAGATATACCCACATACCTATTCATGTATGCATACATGTATGTATATTCACAAACGTACACACAGCTGTGTAAAGCTTAATCATTTTTACATAGCTCTATTTTAGTATATGTGCTGCCAAAGCGAGCACTTCACATAGCTATAAACAGCATATATTAAAGTATCTCTCTTTTTTTTTTGAGCAATATTAGTTCCAATTGGTGAGAAAAACTTTCATATTAAAAAAAAAGGGGGGGGAAGGAAAAGAAAAGAAAAAGTCCCACCATGGTCAGACACATTTGAGAAACCCTCTAAGTACTGGCTATTTATTTTCTTACTTTCAGGGATTCTGAGAGCCTTTAATATGCAAGTGTGTGTATGTTGGCTGTAGGGGCGATATCAAACCATTACTTTTGAAATTTAATCATGGAATCTTTTTTTCCACATTATATAGAATCAATGCTATACTGTTTGTATTATTGTTCGTTTATAATTCATTATATCACAACTGTTCTTCTTCATATTTCTTCAAGTGGATGTACCTCCTTTTAGTTAATCAGTGAAATGATTAGGTTAACAGGATGTATGTAAATCCACGAGGCCTGTGCTTTTCTATATTAACTGCTGTACTTCCATCTGGAGTCATGCCTGTGACATAGTAGGTATTCAATACTTGTTGAACAAATGCCTGTTATATGATCATTTTTTCCCACCCATCTTTGCAAATTTTATAAATGACCTTGCTAATTCTCTTCACATTTAGCTTCCTATTGATTTCAGTAAAGCTGAATATTTTCTTATGTGTCTTTACTAACTATATTTGTGAATCGTGTGTTCATTTCCTCTATTAATCTGTTACGGTCTTCATGCTTTTCTTTTCCATTTTTATGTACTTTTATATAACTATGTTCGAGGCAAAACTAATTTTCTCACAGTTAGCTCTTAACGTTCCCTAGTCTTTCAAGTAAGGAATGTAAAGTATGTATGGGCCCAAATCTGCTGGTATTCTCCCTTACGATTTCTTAAACCGGCATAAATGCACTAGCCTGATGCACTATCCACACTGTGCATGCTTAGTGTTACTCTCCTCTAGTCTGTATACAGTATTTTTAAACAAACCTCTTCTTTCAGCTATTAGGAATTTGTTTTTACACACAGTGTAAAGGACTAAACTGATTTTCTCTCCCATGTTGCAGGTCATTTGTTCCCACCTCACTTACTAAATCCTTTTTAATTTTGCAACTTGACGTGATACTTCCTTTAAAGTCTATCAAGTATATTTATAACTAGATCTCTTTTGGGGATTATCTGCCATTCTATTCTTTGCCAGTACTGCATTTTTTAAAAAAATATAGGATTGCATATGTTTTTGTATATGGTTGGTCTAGCCTCCCTTAATTAACATTCATTTTTTTATGTTTTCTCTGATTTTTTTCTTATAAATTTATTAGGAAGTTAGGTACCATAAACAAATTTAAAAAATCAATTGAAATCTTGATGGAATTCATGAAGTAAATTCTGGCATCTTTGGAATTTATTTTTTCCTTCCAGAAACATGGAATGTTTCTCTACTTCCAAGTTGCTTCATTTGTTTTTATATTTTTCTTCCTATGCCATAAACACTATTATTGTAAAAATAGATGCTTTTTCTTATATGTTCTGCCCTTTACCTTTTCGTTTTAAAAATAAATTGGCTTCCATTTTATGGCACTATAACTTTACAAATGAATTTTACATAATGCATGTGGCAAGGATTTCAATATTTCAACTTCACCATGACAGAATCAGAGTTATTTTTCAAACACAAGAAAGTTGGCTTAATTTCTTCCGTCGGCAACTGCCACATGACAAAACACTCCCTAGATACAGATAGCAAAATCCAGTTTCTAGCTTAAGAAAAAAAAAATCAAATGCCAGCTTGCTTTTTAATCTAATGTCAAACTATCAAAAATGTGTCCAAAAGAAGAGCAGACTGAAGGTAACTAGTGGATCAGAATAAATTTTTCAAATCAAAATCAGGACTAATTAGCACTGTGTGTTCCTACCTGAGCTCCGGTTGCTATCTCATCAGCAGCTTCGTTCATTACTCCCAGGGTTTGAAAAGCAAACACACACAGCTCTCGCTCACACACAGTGGGCTACAAAAGAAAGGGCAATCAGTTACAACGCTGTTTTTTTCCGTTTCCCAAATCCTAAATTAATTTTATGACATTCCATTAAATAACTAAAAAAATGCAAAGTTTCAGAATGTTAAAAAAGAAAGGAATCATAGGACCTTATTTAACAAAAGTGAAATTTCTAAATTTGGGTGACGATGGGTAAATAATCACCTAGCGATATGGAGTCACAAATATGGGAAATCCACTTCAAATAGTTGTAGGCACTTGCACTTAGAATTTTTTAGCAATAGATGGAAAATCTCTCTTACTTAATACACATTTGTACCTGAGATGTATTTTAAAAAAAATGAAAAGCAGACACCTAAGCTGGTGATACACTAAAAAAATGAGGTTAAACCCAACAGCTGTGTAAAACAAATATACAAAGAAGAATTCCACTTTTTCCTAGGTAATTTTCTTTAGAAGAAAGAAGCATGGCTCTGCTTACTTGCTACCCAGCTCCTGAAAGATTGGTTTTGTTGCAAAGACTTTTGACTTCAATAACCTCCTGAAGTCAACAGCACTGAAATATACACTCTGCAATTGCTTTGGAAGACTTCTCATCTTTCAAATCTAATACAGTGTCATCTGTTTGATTTATCTTATCTCCCGAGTTACATTGCATTAGGTAGCTGATGAAGCCTAACACGATACAATCCGTGGTGCCGCTGCCTAGCGGACAAAAGACATTTGTTAGTGCCCCTGCTCCTATGCTTAACCAGTGGGAAGGATGGTCCTTTACAGTCCATCCTTTATGTTCGGAATGGGCCCATATGGTGGCTTTGTGGACATAAGCACGACCAATCACACACACTTCTGGTTGATGTTCCCCAAAGAGAATTTTAGGAAAAAATCAATTGATACATTTCCTTTGTCCACCTTAAAAGGGCAGTTTCATTACATTTCAGAAACATCAGGAAAAACTACCTATGAGAGGAAATTAATTGGAGAAAGCCCTTCATCCAGACTCAAGCTATATACACACTGCTATATAGAGAGAGCTATACTGAGAGCAGACTGTTCAATTTCTACTACTTATTCTTTTCTTAAGCGTTTAACCTATTTTTAATCTTCTATTTTTTTGTGTTTATCTATGCACACGTATGTCTCAACCTCATTTTTCCCCAGGGACACTGTTTGTTTCTTTTGTTCACTCTCTGGGAGCATGATACGGTCTGAAATAATAATAGCAATCATTTATTGTACATTTACCATAGTGCCAAACACTATATTGCTGTATAGTGGACCTGTATACAAAAAGAATCCAGGGAGAAGATAAACCATGGAAATCTTAAAGGGCCCTAGGAATTTATTCATGTACCAGCTACCCAACAACATTCACCGAGGAAGTAAACAGGGACACAGAAGGTATTTTATTTTTAATACTACTCTAGTCAAATAACCCTACATTTTTTTATGAATAAAATCCATCAATCCCAAAGGAATAACAGGATAAAGCTTATTGAGTGTACACAAGTAATAACTGTTTTTTTATTTGAAAAATGAAAATCAATTACACATACTTTGTGATCATCTAAATAGATATGTATGTATGTACATATGTACATGTGTATTCACAGATTCCAGGAAATGTTTTAAAACAATAGAAACTATCTATTTCAGTACCAAGTTGTTGCTTTAAACAATGAAAATGAAAATGACATAAAATATCTCACACTCCACTAGACCAGATGGATAAATTTTTAAGATCTTAATATAGGAAAAAATCTAAGACTGAAGAAAACATAGAATAGTTATTCTTACATATTTCTATTGCACATTTTGTCCCCAATCCTAAGTATTTATGTGCTACCCTAATTTTGTCTCAAATAATTTTTACCAATTTCACCCTGACCTCCTATTTTTTTCTGTCTTGGGTAACAAATAAGCAACATTTCAATGCTTTCTTCTGTATTTCCATTTCATCCCCCTCCCAGATCTGATTATATTCAAATCTCCATTACTTTTTTTTTTTTTTAAGGATTTTATTTATTCATTTGTGACAGAGAGATAAAGAGAGAGAGCATGAGCAGGGGGGAGAGGCAGAGAGAGAAGGGGAAGCAGACTCCCTGCTAAGCCAGGAGCCTGACATGGGTCCAGGACCTGAAGACCATGCCCTGAGGCAAAGGCAGATGCTTAACCATCTGAGCCACCCAGGTGCCCCTGACCCATTATTTTAAATAATAAACCCACATTCCTAATGATAAAGCTATGGCTTGATTTCTTTATGGACACTTCTTTTCTTTCCTGCATCTTTTTGGTTGAAATGTATAAGGCTGATTTATAGGAATATACAGTTACTGCAACTGTTTGAAGAAGGAAATCACGTACCCGAGAAAACCCCGGGGGGAAAAAGGGCAATTTTGCTACCACACTAAAAAATTAGAAGTACACATTACATTCTTATAATTTTATCATTCCTCTTTTTAAATAGCAAGGATAGAGGTAGTAATATGGTGATTAATTTATATGCTATATTAACACCAAACTAAGTAAATACTAGTGAATTTTTAAAATAACAATTCTATATCTATTGCTCATTTTTACTAGAAAGCTCAAGACAGTATTTCAGATGTACATGAGCTTAATTTTGAGATAAAAATTTACAGACTAGTTTTTGTAAACTTTTGATCCTCCCTTCTCCCATGTTTATCCACATTTTATTTGAGAAGTTCAAAATGTCAACACAAGATAATACACTATAACAAAGTTCTCAAATCATATTAAGTAATCAAGATTAGATGTCTCATGGCTCACAGAAAGGACATCTTATTCAAGAAAGAGAAACCAAATCATTCTTCCCTAATGAAACATAAGTAATTATATTGTGGGTTAACGTTCTCCCATGTTAGCTGACTCTCAGCTCATCTCCCTCCCCCAACACATTCTGCTATTACCATACTATTCATACAGAAAGCTCTAGCATCAATTAAAAATGGAACATAGGTGGGGCACCTGGCCGGCTCAGTTGGTAGAGCACGCAACTCCTGATTCTCAGGTTGTGAGTTCAAGCCCCACATTGAGTGTGGAGATCACTTAAAAAAAAAATTAAAAATAAATAAATAAATAAGTAAATAATGACATATACCCCCAATTTTTAAAAAATATTAAAAAATAGAACAGTCATTTAATAGTTATTGCTGGATAAGTGTAATGATGTGTCTTATTACACATAATTTAATACAAAGTGTATAGGCCGAAAATATAATCAAATGTATACATCATTTATGAATTCATTTTTGAGTTTACAATCAATCAGTAAGTTTCAATTTGTAAAATATTACCAATTCTTAATGTTATTATATTGTCCTCAAGCAATTAGTTGCTATAATTTAAACTATAAAACCATGACAAGTCCCTCTTGCCATTCCACATACATAATTTTTTTTGCAAAATAATATTCATTATGCACCATTTAAACACATGGATAACTTTCTATGTCCCTAAGATTTATTTTAGAAGTTTTAAAGCTGAGACAAATACATTTTAAATTTTAGTTGAATCAAAACAATTTAAATGTGAGCAATGAAAACGTATTTCAAAAATGGTTAAGCCCTAAAGAATATTTTAGGACCTAACCGCATTTTAGAAACTTTGTCTTCAATGAACTTAAATTACTTCCTACTAAAAATAGAAATGATAAAACTCAAGAGAATTGAGCTATGTATTTATATATAGCATGGTGTAGGTGAGAGGTTTCCAAACCTTTTCTGCCATGCTCTTTCCATTCAAACTACATTTTTCATGTAAGCCCAACATACAGAACAGATAAAAAGTGGTGATTGTTCCAACTGGGGCACATGCACATAGTTCAGTTTTCCTGTCTGTAAAACAGGGATAAAAAATCACATCTAGTGCACCAGGTTGATAAGAAGACCGAGAAAGAGAACCAAGTAAGATAAGGTTTAGAAAATCTCCGTGAAGTATACAGAGCTGTTTAAATATTAACAATATTCGGTTACTTGGATAAGCCACACCTTCTACTTGTTTTAACCCAATGGGTACACAAAAATAAGTGTTCAATAAAAATTTTCATTGAAGTTTATTATGAAATCGTATTTTTATTTTCATATCCATAGCTTATTGAAACCCTTCATTTAGTGTAAAAATTGTTCTTGCTAAAAAAGAAATGAGCAGTGTAAATAAAATTCCTAATTAAAAACTAGGGCTGAAAACATATAAGGAAAATTAAGAATAGCTACTAGAAACTCAAAACCTACAAGCCTTTAGCTCTTTGTGTTTCTGACTTTAGAGTCAATGCTTCAGGTTCTTTTCATGGTTTGGAAGAGAGACACATTCAGAGCGGGGGGGAAAGTTCACTGTCCATAAAGACAGGAATCCCACAGAGATCAAGACAGATTTATAGTAAAGATAGGCTCATGCCTGTTTAAGCTTCAACACTGTGTTCCCTATTATCTCATACGACTAAAGTTGTTGTCTGAGCCTTAAAACCAATTTCTTTTTACTCAATTTGAAAAAAAAATCATATTTCTGAACTGAAGTGTTTGGTATAATCATTATTTAGCCTATATTTCAAAAACTGAAATCTTATTTCTATGGCATGAGGTGGAAGAATGGGAGAAGAAGGTGAGGAGGGAACAGGATGTGCTTTTCCATCCATTCTTCAAATATGAAAGTCAGACCTCAATACAAGAAGACCTATCTGTTTTACTCTTAGGAAGCAAAATGGGACCTATCAAGGTTTACCTACATGCTCAGTTTCTCAACAATTTTCATGGCAATGGGTTAAGCTTATGACCAAATTATAACTGTGTGTTGTTAATTTCACTCTGAAAATAAGAACTTAGTTACAGACATTTGTCTAAGGTCCACAGCTCAGGTTTCTCAGCTGATTTTGCTTCAGTAGGATTGGGGATTATTCTCGAACAATGATACCAGAATCTCAAACCTGATCACCCCATTCATAGCAAGCAATCTGGAATATTTTCACATGACAGGAGAAGAAAATGAGATCATAATTTTCGTATCAATATGTCGATCTGGGAAATAGGAAAGTCTACTAACCAGGGACATCCAGAATGATTGCCAAGCACCAATGATAAACTTCTAACTATAGAGATCCCAATCCCTACAACCATGTGCGTGGTTTTCTCCAACCCAGCTCAGCAGTCCTTGAGCAGGGTTAAAAAAGAAGACAAACAGTTGCATTGATCGTGGTGTTCAGTATGAGTATAACAAAAAGACAAGGGCACTAGGAAGGAAGCGGCTGAGAAAACAGTGGTGAGTCTGGCAAATAAATCCTTATTTTCATGTTTTCCAAAAACACTGGATGAAGACAAATCAACATGTTAAAGCATCAACAGTTGGCTTCATTAATACTCTAGCTGATTCCAAAATGTAGACAACCACTGATTGGGTTTGGGTTTGGTTTTCTGATCATAATCCCAACTGCACGCCACACGGAAAACCCAGAACTCTATAAACAATCCCTGTGATGTTAATGTGAGTTTTATGCATTTTCAAAGTATTACATGTCAGGCCTCACACCTGGGAGTGACATTTATAACCTCTGTGAACAAAGAGATAAGTGGATCATTGTGGTATTTCTAAATCAGTAGTTACCCATGTTGCAGAAAGTATGACATGCTTACCCAGACCTCTGAGTAAAGTGACAGAACGGTACAAGTCAAGAGCAAAATGTTAAGACTTCTGGGAAATGGCAGTAAAGGGCAACTTATGTCATTCAATAAACAATCATGCTTAGAGAAAAGAGAAAAAATATAGGACACAGTTTGAATTTTGAAAGAGAGAGATCTAACAAACATAATGAATGTTAGGCATAAACTTCTATGGAACCCCGAGTTTTATCTGACCTATTTAATCACCCAACTGGACTATAACGTCTCCTCTTTACATCTCTAGGAGTTATTACAGTTTATAACGTGTCATCTGAGCTGAACAAACGGCTAGTGAATCAGTTTAGTGATTAATACCCCATAAGAAATTTTATGTGTAATAATTTTATACACTTCTGTTAAAATTACAGAATTCTGGTGCAGAATAAAACAGATAAACTTGAAGCAAGGCACAGAGAAGACTGATAGCAACCAGGATATTTCCATCGCTTACTATCAGAATGAACTACCAGTAACTGAACCACAAGGACCACAACATGTGCAGTAAATTTCCAGGATGTAAAAGTAGTCAGTTCAAGTACATGAGTCAGGAGAAGCATCATGATTAAGAACTGTGGCCATTCTGCCAGGGTTCGAATCTTGTCTCTATCACTTACTGGCTGTGTTGATGTTAAATAAGTTACTGTTCTCCTCATCTGCAAAGCAGGGATAATAATAATAATAACCACCGCATAGGGTTATCATGAGGATTAAATCAAATAATCCGTGTAAAACACTTTAAACAGATGATCACATAAAAAGCACTCAAAAAGCATGTGTCATTAATAACATTACTCTTATCTTCTGGAGTGAAGATCGCATTGCCGCAGATCAAGCGATAGATCAAGGTCTACAGATGAACACTAACAAAATAAAGATGGGCCTCCTGATGGCATAAACTGAGATGACCAAAGGATTCTCCTTATTCCCATCCTAACCACACATTTCCATGTACCACAAAAAACAACAAACTTGCACAAATATTTAATGAGTAAATGCTGATTTAGTTCATTCGGGTTTCAGAGTAACATTGCATCTCTTTGAGAAAAAAAGCTGACTGATAAAAAATAGTGTATGGGTGGCAAGAAAAACTTTTTGTATACCTGTTTCCCATCAACAAGTAAAATAAAACAAATATATCAGAGAACTTGACAAAAGATCATGATCATAAATGGTTATTACATGTTTTTTTAAAGCATAAATCCTGAAATGCAAACAAGTTCTGACAAAATTATCTCTTTCTAGGCTTTATAATTTGGCTTTTCAAGCATATATTCCCAAGAACAGAGCAAATTTCTCTTAAAAAGTACAAGTCTAGTACGGTGCCTGATACTTAGGAAGCCTTCAATAAGCATTTCTGATGCAATTTTGAAATCAGGCAGAAATAGGCTCCAAGTCCAGCTTCTACCCCTACTAGCTGGGTGATGCTGAACAAATTGCTTAAACTCTTTCGATCTTAATTCTCTTATCTGCACCATGAGCACAAAAATACATAAACCACAAGAGTTTTGTGAAAATCAAATAAGGAAGCAATATGCAAAAATCAATCTGTACAGTGTCGAGGGCACAGCACTCATGTCATCTGCAAATGGACATTGTCTTCGTTTTTCCTTTCTGATCTGGATACCTTCTAATATTTTTTCTTACCTAATTGCCCTGGCTGTCACCTCCAGGACAACGCTGATTAGAGTGACAAGAATAAACTAACTCAAAAATAAATTAATCCAAGGATATACAAGACCTGAACAATGAAACTACAACACAGTGTAGAAAGAAATTTTTAAAGATCTAAATAAATGAAAAACCTTCCTGTCGGTTCATGGATGGGAAAGGGTTGAAATTGTTAAGACAGCAATACTTCCCAAACTGGCCTACAGATCCAATGCAAACCAATAAAATTCCAACTGCTTTTTTTTTTTTCTTCAGAAATGAACAGGCTGACTTCAGAATTCATATAGAAATGCAAGGGACCCCAAATAGTGAAAACAATCTTATAAAAGGAAAATGATGTTGGAGGACGCACACATCTCACTTACAAACTTACTGCAGAGCTACCATAATCAAGACAGCGTAAGCACAGGTTTAAGGATACACACACGGGTCACTGGAATAAAATTAAGAGTCTAATAACAAACTGATACATCTATAGTCAAACGATTTTCAGCAAGGGTTCCATGATCATTCAATGGAGAAAGACGGTGCTGAGGCAACTGGATATCTACACACAAAAGAATGAATTTAGAACCCAACCTCACACCATACACAAAAATTAACTTAAAAAGGATCAATGACTTAATTGTAAGATAGCAACTATAAAACACATAGAAGGAAATATAGGTGTAAATCTTTATGACTTTGGGTTAGGCAACAGTTCAATTGATAAATATGGACTCAATTAAAATTAAAAACTTCTGTGTGTCACAGGTCACTATCAAAAAAGTGTAAAGAAAACCCACAAAATGGGAGAGAATATCTGCAAATCACATATCTGATAAAAATCCAGTATTCAGAATATACAAAGAACTTTAATAACTCAACAACAAAAAAGAAATAATGCAATTAAAAATGGGCAACAAATATAAACAGACGTTTCTCCAAGAGAATGCACAAGTGGCCAATAAGCACACGAAAAAATGCTCAAAATCACTAATCATTAGGGAAGTGCATATCTGAGCCACAGTGAAATACCACTTCATGCACACTCAGATGGCTGTAACTTGGGTGGAAAAAAGAAGGAGAATCACAAATGTTGGAGAAGATGTGGAGAAACTGGAACCACCATACACTGCTGGTGGGAATGTAAAATGGTACAGCCACTGTCAAAAACAGTTTGGTAGTTTCTCAAACACTTAGAGTTAACATACATCCCAGCAATTCCAATAAATGATGAATGGATAAATGTGTGTCATATATCCATGTAATGTAATATTATTACACCAAAAAAAGGAATACAGACTGATACACGCTACATGGATGAATCTTGAAAACATTATATTAAGTGAGAAATCAAAGGAAAAGGCCACATAATGTATGATTCCATTTATATGAAACATCCCAAATAGGCAAATTCATAGAAACAAAAAAATGATTAATGGTTGCCAGGGGATGAGGGGAGGAGAAGATTGGGAATGACTGCTAACAGTTACGGATTTCTTTTTTGGGTAATGGAAACGTTCTGGAATTAGACAATGGTAATGGTTGCACAACACTATGAATACGTAAAAACCACTGAGTTGTATACATTAAAATAGTGAATCACATGTTCTATGAATTTAATCTCAAATTAAAAATTGAAGAAAAACTTGAAATTGGCTCATTCCTCCCAAACTACACATCTAAATTAATGGAAATTTTTTTTTGTGGGAACATATACACATTGATTCTTATTTTTATACTCCCTCAATAATGCCCCAAACGTGTCAGTGAGCTGGCTTTTTTTCTTTTTGAAATCTTTAAAATTCTGATCCTCTGTATGCTACTGTGTATCTCTTCTAACTTCTACCCTTTCCTCTCTAGAGTAAGCATCTTAAATTGTGTGGTTTTGAAGAAACACTGTTCACAAACTTACATACATACATCTGTAGCTATATTTATCTCTATATCCACCTCCGTCTATTGATATCAACATAGATGTAGACAGATAGATATAAATAGATGGAAGGAAAGAGAGCTAGTGGATAAGCACATATAAGAAATACACTAAGAAATATTTTTCTACTAGGAAATGACTTGCTCATTCACAGACTCCTTCAGAAATAGTGATTCATTTGCCAAAATTACACCACTGTGTGTATTAAATAATGTGCTCAGTAGAGAGCATTTACTGTAAATCAAGTTATATACTTATTTATTTTTATATCCTAACCTTTTTATATTCTATATCAACACTGATATCCTACCAATGAGAACTTACCCTAAGCATGGGGCCATTTTGAAACACATGTGGCTCATCACAAACCACACAGTATTCATTCAATACAGGGATCCGCTGCTCAGCAAACTCAATTGTCTGAATAAAACAATGAAGAGAAATAATTAAGTCAAGTTCATAAATAATTTGAAAACCCATTAAAAGCTAAAATATTTCTGCAATGGATGGCTTGACTCATACCTGCACTAGGAAGCCGCGGTCTCGTATTGGAATGCATTTGGCACCATTTGGCTATAAAAAGCAAAGTAGAAGAAGAAAATAATTTCTTAACTCACAGAATACATGAATTATAGCCTGTGACTTTTTGCAACAGTGAATACGAGTGTGATCTAAGGTCACCTGTAATATGAATTAAATCACTGATTATGACATCAAGATTTTAGAATTTCTTTATTATAATATACTTTCTGCCATTACTACCACAAGCCTTGTGTATGCTAAAACAAAAGTATTCTTAATTTCTGATCATCTAGTAAAAATGACTGGCAGTTTTAAATGATCACAAAAGCTCATTTCCTCTACTACTTATCGTCAAATGCTCCCACCTCCTCATTTAGACTATTTCCATCTTATTTTACAATGAGAATTATTCCTTCAAGCACATATGAGACAGCTGCTGAGGGGGTACAACACTAAACTATTGTACTGTATTAGGCTTAATCATACAGGAAAATAGTAAGACATTTTCTTTTACAGAATATGTGAAATTATCTTTTTTAGGTGAAAGTGTCATGGGAAACTTTCTATGTTAACATTTTGACGTTATTTTCTGTGTGTCCTTAATGTTTCCTTTTGATAAGAAATGGGCTTTTAGGGGTGTTCACGTAAAATTATCAACATACTTAAATACATTTTCTTAAATATAATTTTATGGTATCATTTACAATGTAATTTTAGAAATAAAGCTATACAAGAGCAGCAGAAATTTCTGATAATGTATCTTATTTTTTTCAATTTCATCTACTGGTAGGTGTATCCATATGTATGGTTTAGAGTTAAGTACACCCTTACCACAACACACCTACGTATTAACTAAAAGAAAACAACATGTTTTATCAACTATTTTACGTAATTAATAAACATAAGATAGGTCTGTTTCTTTATCTGAAATCAGCTATAATGCTGATCACTCCAAAGGTAAATTTTGTGTGAGACTGACTCCCAATAAATACCACCCAAAGGACTTAAGTTTTAATATAGTTACCTTCAGTCCCATCTCCACCAAAACACTTCAGGATAAAGTGACTTCAGTTTTATGAAGTAGCCAGTGAGGGCAGCTTTAAGTGAACCTCTGGGATACAGAAGTAAATGCTGCTTCTCTCTACAAGTTACGATGTTCATAGACGTATGTTTCCTCATACATATAGATATGTCTATATCTATATAAATGGAAGGACATTACTCTGAATTTAATTAGACAAACTTTGTCCTCCACTACTTACATATGAAACTAGAGAGCAGATAAACCTACTTGATAAAACATTAAAATGCCACGCTTGCTGAAAAGGATCGGCTTTGTGGAGCCAACTGACTTCCATTTTTAGCAGCATTCGTGACCATGACAGGAATGCGGACTAGACCTTCGATCAATAGCTACATTTATTTTTTCGGAATCAAAATGAACATTCCAGTACCAGTTGCCAATGTTGGCATGCTAAATAATATCCAAAAAGAAAAAAAAAGGGTAAATTCTAAAGAACCAAAACGAAAATCTGGCTTCCTTCCTCTACCAGATCTTAACAAAACAAGCCGACAAAACGCTCTCCTGCCCCTTAGCTAACACGGAGGAACTCGGGATGAAAGTTATTTACGCACAGCAGGCTGGGAAGATGACGCCGAAGACGGTGTTAAGATACCGATAAGCCCTGAGGTAAGAGAGAGCCTCCTGCCCTCTGCGTTGGGTTCCTTGAGAAGCTCCATCTTGGAGGACTTGGGAGCGCTGGAGGAAGACTTGCTGAGCAGCTTGTGGTTTTTCAGTCCGTACAGCTCTTCCACTCGGAGATTGCTGGAGTAAGATCTGCTGAGCAGTTTGTGGGGCTTCAGGTTGGTGGTGTGCTCACACCGCGGGTCTCCAGAACAAGACCGGGTCAACAGCTTGGGCGGCTTCAGAGTGAGGCAGTCCTCTTGCTTGACGGCGGCAGGGCACGGCCGGGTCAAGAGTTTGTGCGACTTGATTGCCGCCCCCGCCTGCTCAGCCCTGGGGTCGCTGGACAGGGAGCGACCAAAGGTCCTGTGCGACTTGGTGGCGCACACGTCGTCGGTCTTGACGGTACTAGAACAAGTCCTCCGCAGCAGCTTATGCGTTTTGGAGATTCCATCTTGCTCCGATTTCAGTTTGGATTTGCTTTTCCCACAGCCAGGGGGGGGATAACTTGGCGACCTTCAAAATGGAACAACAGTTAGTACGGCGGCAAATCATGAGCATGACACACCGCGGAGAACTCTTGGTTGGCTCAGTCCACTTGACTCGGCCACAAACACCACCTCGTTTTAATCCAGCTCAGATAGAAACCACAAATATGGGCCCAGTGACCACATGAACCGAACTGAATTATATTTTTCCTGCAAAGCAAAAGATTACCAGGTTCTTGGACCCCTCCTATCCCAGAACTCTAGGTGGAACTAATCTTGGTACAGAAAACTCTATGTGATTAGAAAACAAGGAATGCCATTTTAACACATTAAACTCATGGTAAGAAAACAAACACTCTGAACATAGAAATGAGCATCTATGTTTTTGATGGAATTGACAGGACTTAGTCCGTTCTTTGCAGTCACACAGAAAATAAATGGATGCCAAGACGACAGAAAGCTAGCTCTGAAGTACCTAACCGTGGACTAGTGCGTGGTCAGAATGGAAAAAAGACAACAGAGAAGGCACCTGCTACCCACCTGCGCAAGGTAGAAAATAAATGCAGGGGAGATTTCACCTTCTTCTCTGACAGCTTCTTATTGTGCAGGCAATTGGATTTTTCTTTGCTCTGTTTCCACTGCTGGGTAACAAATGTCTGCATGATCCTGTCAATGCAAAGGAAGTCTGTCATCAGAGTTCCAAGACACTTTAAAATGAGATTTCTGTATTATGTAGAGAATGTAATCAAAGGAAAATAAATGCACGGTGACTGGTGAGATTCTAATTTAGGATCAAACGAGATGTTTCCATATGCAGGAAAGCACCATGCAGAAAATTTCTATGACTTCAATGCATTTTGGTTAATAACTCATTAATTACTGTGATATGATTAATAACATAAATGATAAAAGAATTGATAAAATAGGGAAACCTGGGTGGCTCAGTTGGTTAAGCGTCTACCTTTGGCTCAGTTCACGATCCCAGGGTCCTGGGATTGAGCCCCACGTTGGGCTCCCAGATCATCAGGGAGTCTGCATCTCCTTCTCCCTCTGTCCCATCCCCGCCCCCGCCTTTGCTTCTATCGCGCTTGCTCTTACTCTCTCTCTAATAAATAAATATATAAAAATCTTTAAAAAAAAAAGAATTGATAAAATAATAGGCGATAAAGAGATTTAAAAGGGCAGCCTTTAGGATCAACAACTTTAGCAGTTCTTTAGCTGAAAGGAAATTCTGAATTGGTTTGCTCATGCCAGAAACACAGTTTTGAAAAAATGTTTGACAGTAATTATGATTTTATCTATTAAGATACAAGTAAAGTCAATTTCTTTTCATTTGATTTGCTTATGCAGTTTTCTTCATGAAAAGGGAAATAAAATGAAACTGTGAAATCATTAAGTAAAAAGAAACCATGTAAAACTGACTCTATGGAGAAATACGAAATCAGCAAATTTTCTCTCTCTGCACAGCCCATTCACTTTTAAATACACTGTTTTTTTTTTTAAGAAAAAATTGTGTGTCTTGGGGCACCCGGGTGGCTCAGTCAGTTAAGTGAACAACTCTTGGTTTCAGCTCAGGTCATGATCTCAGGGTCGTGAGATCGAGCCTGGTATGGGAGCACAAAGTGGGCTTGAGATTCTCTCTGTCCCTCTCCCTCTGCCCCTCCCCTGCCCGCACGTGCATGTGCACACTATCTCTCTCTAAAATAATAAATAAATAAATCTTAAAAAATAAAAAATGATGAAAAAATCCTGTGTCTCTAAAAACTTTGTTGCTATCATAAAGCAGGAATTTGGTAATTCCTGATCTTAGTATTTTCTAAGTCAAGACCACTGCGCATCACTGTTTTGAGGCAAAGAATTCTGGAACGTCAGCTGTGGACTTGGACACAGCACTATTTTCTGAGAAGGATCCCTGACTGTGACAGCTTCTCAGATCCCACCTTTCAAGTGGCAATGGCAGAGGGTCTGTTAAGGCTGATATTAAAGCGGATGCGAAATATTACAATCAAACATCATGTATACAATAAATTGTTGCGTGCTTTCATGTTCTTCTCAGTTATTTCTAACACAGATTGCTTTTGGAGCAAAAAACCCCCCAAAAAACAAAAAAAAACCAGTGGTACCAATATTTACCATTTATAATATACCAAGGAGTAATTTATATAACAGATTTTTTTCTCTTAACTCCCAATACCCCCAGAGAGTGAGTAGTAGCTATTATTCCACACATTTCACAAATAAGGTTAAACAATGAAATCGTACCAATTTACCCTGGTTAAAAAGTGGCGAGACTGCAACACCTATGCTATCCGATGTGGACTTATGTTAACACATGCTCGTCAAAGAGACAGGTGTGACTCTTGGCACTAAGACCATTATTAATTTCTCAAGATCCTTCAGGTTCTATCAGATTAACTCCCATCACCAGAAAGAACAACCTCAGACTTACTACCCCGGCCTTTAATCAAAGAGCTTAGATGAGTTCAGAAGAATCAGTCATTTATGGAATATTTTGAGGCCTTTTTAGCTACAGAGGTAGTGAGGAAAAAAGGGAAAAAACTGCAGTCAATGATGCAGGATTCCAAATTTGCACCTTTAACCTCAGGCCAATGGAAATTTTTTTGTTGTTGTTTAATGCTGTATTTTTGAAGATTTTTTTTCCATCCAATCAAGATTTTAGCAAGATTTAAATGTAACAGTAATATTAGGGTCTTCATATTTCTGAAATCCCCAGTGACACCACCCGTTGTACTAAGCACATTCAGATTCTTTTTCTCTTATAAAAAACTGCCATTCCTGGGCACCTGGGTGGCTCAGTTGGTTAAGCGGCTGCCTTCGGCTCGGGTCATGATCCTGGAGTCCCAGTATCGAGTCCTACGTCGGGCTCTCTGCTCAGCAGGGAGTCTGCTTCTCCCTCTGTTTCTCCCCTCTCATGCTCTCTCTCTCACTCACTCTCTCTCAAATAAATAAATAAAATCTTTAAAAAAATTGTCATTCCTGTGCACCATTCCCTCGGAAACCTAATAAGTGCTTTTCTAATTCTTGATAGACTAATTGGAACTACAACAACAAAATACCAAGTCAATAGCTCAAGTTGTTTCCGCTTTCATATTACATCAGCATTCCCAAGTGTGACCTCAGCATCTGAAACCAGTAATTCTGAAACTTGGACACCCAGACCCCTAGATGTTCTTGGATTCAAAAGGTGGGAGTTAACCATCCTGTAAGAAAGTTAATGTTGTATTTAATGTCCACAGTAATGTGAAATATACCATGAGCACGTGCTGGGTAGTGACCGCCTCTTGATAATGGGGAACAACCAAGAGATTTCAGTGCTCGCATAGTAAACTGTGTTTACTATTAGGCTGGTATCGTGAAGAGCTACTACAACTGCCATTGGCTGATAATAAAAGGGAAAAAAAAAGACTTCAAAGGTTTATTACACCAGATGATGTCATAGTCAGCTGCGTCAACGAAGGTCCCGAGGTAGTTCAAACAGAGAAAAGGGAGTACATGTGGGCAATGCTACGATCTTCTTCATGCTGATTTCAAAAGGAATATGCGGGGCACCTGGGTGGCGCAGTCCTTAAGCGTCTGCCTTTTGCTCGGGGCGTGATCCCAGTGTTCTGGGATCGAGCCCCATATCAGGCTCCTCCGCTAGGAGCCTGCTTCTTCCTCTCCCACTCCCCCTGCTTGTGTTCCCTCTCTCTCTGGCTGTCTCTCTCTGTCAAATAAAGAAATAAAATCTTAAAAAAAAAATCTTCAAAAGGAATATGCACTCGAGGAGCCAGTACTATATTCCAGCTGTGGTGGTCTAACAGCTTCAGTAAAATAGCATCATGAACCAAATCAAATTAACGTGCTAATTTTACAATTGAAATTTGAGGGTTTTACTTTGATTTGCACTTCAGTTATAAATTAAAATTTTGTTTTATAAACGCGAACTCCATTGATGAAGAATTTATACCTAATTTTATGTCTGTATGTACTTAAGGCAATACTGGAGATTTGCAAGGCTTTTTTCCTTTTAAAAACAGCTTAAGTTTGATCAATGCAAATTCAGCATCAAGTCATATATAGTTGGTGGGAATTCAAGTTGGTACAGCCGCTTTGGAAAACAGTGTGGAGGTCCCTCAAAAAGTTAAAAATAGAGCTACCCTGTGACCCAGCAATTGCACTACTGGGTATTTACCCCAAAGATACAGACGTAGTGAAGAGAAGGGCCATATGCACCCCAATGTTCATAGCAGCAATGTCCACAATAGCCAAACTGTGGAAGGAGCCGAGATGCCCATCAACAGACGAATGGATAAAGAAGATGTGGTCCACGTATACAACGGAATATTACTCAGCCATCAGAAAGGATGAATACCCAACATTTGCAGCAACATGGATGGAACTGGAGGAGATTATGCTAAGTGAAATAAGTGAAGCAGAGAAAGACAATTATCATATGGTTTCACTCATTTGTGGAACATAAGAAATAGCAGGGAGGGGCGCCTGGGTGGCACAGCGGTTAAGCGTCTGCCTCCGGCTCAGGGCATGATCCCAGCGTTGTGGGATCGAGCCCCACATCAGGCTCTTCTGCTAGGAGCCTGCTTCTTCCTCTCCCACTCCCCCTGCTTGTGTTCCCTCTCTCGCTGGCTGTCTCTATCTCTGTCAAATAAATAAATAAAATCTTAAAAAAAAAAAAAAGAAATAGCAGGGAGATCAGTAGAAGGAAGGGAAAAATGAAGGGAGGGTAAACAGAAAGGGAAATGAACCATGAGAGACTATAGACTCCGGGAAACAATCTGAGGGTTTTAGAGGGGAGGGGGGTGGGGAGATGCGCTAGCCCGGTGAAGGGTATTAAGGAGGACACAAATTGCATGGAGCACGGGGTGTTACACACAAACAAGGAATCATGGAACGCTACATCAAAAATTAATGACGTACTGTATGGTCACTAACATATCAAAAAAAAAAAAAAAAAAAGAGGTGGGTAGAAAAGAGAAAAAAAAAAAGAATATCTCCATGGCCTGTTCCATGGTTAGCCCTCGAATGATAGATACTCCACATGAGGGTGATCACTTTACTACATCCGTTTTGGGTCAGTATTTTTTTTTTTCTTTCAGGCTCTTGTAATGCCTTCATGTTCTTCCAATATTCATTCAGTGCCGAAAACGAATCCCAAGTCTTACATAAAACAAAGGGATACCTACGATTATATGAGAAGCAGATTGGTGGATGGGTCAAAAGTATTGATCTGGGGTCAGATTCTGGCCTACCACTTTCTCTCTGTGGCCTCAGCACCTTGCTGAATCTCTCTGGGTCTCAGCTTCAACGTCTAGGAAATGCGGGTCGTAACAGTACCTGCTGGACCGCACCGTGGTGAAGAGCACGTGAGTTCACGGAGGTAAAGCGCGAGGAACAGTGCGTCACATACAATGAGCACTGCGTATGCATTTGCTACTGCAGTCGTTACTAAGCCAGTCTGGTTGCCAGAAACACATCCGATACAGAAGCACAGAAAAAGTCTAACGAGGGTTTATTTGCTGAAAACAAACCACAGCAATAATAACAAAGGGCCTAGGTTTTGAGTCTGCCTTCCTAACTTGCTATATGTTTCTGGAAAATAGTCTCTTTATACTTCAGTTTCCTCTTATGCCTTATTGTGAGGATGAGATCCGGCTTTTGGAAATCATGCAATTTTAGACTAGAAAGGATCACAGGCAAACCCAGTTATTTATAGTTAAGGAAGAGTAAATTAGATTAAAACGTAATAGGAGTCATTAAGAAAAAGTTCTAGCCCATATACTAAACTGTCCATAGAACTAAAATTTATCCATAGAAGTAATTAACCTTTTTAAAATGTTAAACATTTAGATGGAAATATTAATAAAATGTTACATGTTCTACAAAGTGATGAAACAGTGAATACAGAATACAGCTTTCCTTAATTTCTCAGAGTTGGAATTATACACACCATTTCTTTTTCTGAGCCCAAACAATAAACTCAGATATCATTAAAAGGCAGAAAGTTATATATTCCAAGATTTCTGTTTTTATAATTCTTGTCTTGTTTGGATCAACTTCATTTCACCTTAAAAAAAAGGTTAAGTGGCTAACAAATGTACATACGGTGAAACTATGGACTTCGGATGATAGTCAGGTGTCAACGTACATTCATCAGTCCTAGCAAATGTACCATTCTGCTGGGAGATGTCGATAACAGGAAGCCTACACATAGGTGGGGGCAGGAGGTATATGGAAAATCTCTGTATCTTATTCTCAGTTTTGCTGTGAACCTAAAACTGCACTTAAAAAAATAAAGTCTTTAAATTAGAAAAAAATTTAAAAACAAGGAAGAAAATTGGGTGAGGGGAAAAATCATCACAGGAGGAGGGGAAAAAAAGATGTGCCAAGGTATGGTGGTGACCAACCTGGATGGCATAACATAGAGGCAGGCTCCACGTTTAGCTCTAAGACACAGAAAACAAAAACCAATTAAAAAACAAAACCAGCAGCACCTGGGTGGCTCTGTCAGTTAAGTATCTGCCTTCGGCTCAAGTCATGATTCCCTGGGTCCTGGGATCAAGCCCCAGGTAGGGATCCTGACTCATCAGGGAGCCTGCTTCTCCCTCCGCCCCTCCACCCTGCTTCGGTGCATGCTCTCTCTTTCTCTCTCTGCCTTTGCTCAAACAAATAAAATCTTTAAAAAGTGAAAGAAAAAAAAGAAAAAAAACAAAACCAATTCCACTGAAAAAGCACACCAAATCTTAGTATAGAAAACAGAAAATTTCTCTTTTGAGTGCTTTTAAAGAAACCACTGCATTTTATAATGTGCTAAACATATGTTGTAAATTGAACTTAGTTTTAGAGATGTGCAATTTGAAACATTAAGGGTTTATTATCTAATTTTTATATGTTCATATTTAAACCCAACACTGGAAATTTGCAAGAATATTCCCTTATCTTAGTTTTCTTTCAAATGATATCCACACATGATTCACATCTGAGCAATGTCAAGTCGTAAAAACTTAAGACAATTCTAGAGGTCCATAATATGTACAACTATTGATAACACACATACACTTCCTCTTACATCCATAATCTCAAGTAAAATGACTACAGTAAATACCCTATTTAGTAAACGAAATAAAAAGTTTCAAAGTACTTTCTCTTAGAACATTGCTCAATAAAGGCTAATGTCAGATGCCCAATTAAAATTCATTAAAACACAGGTGAATACATGAACTGTGTCATAGTGGAGGGTACAAACCACCGTGTTTAAATATACAATAATCAAATGATCTCTCCTGATAAATTTAAGTTGCAGTAAAATCTGCATATTCAGAAGAATAAATAATCCTTCGGGATTTCTCCAGTAATACAAATTCTTATAGCCAATATATAGCATAGAATTTACTAAATTTATTTTTGACCATATGCTACCATGTTTTAAAAGTCATTTTGACTGGGATAATTTTATGTTTATAAAACAGAAATTCATTCACTGCATTAGTCAAGGTCCAAAGAGGAAATAAAAGTTTTATTTAAAATAGGAATGATCATTTCAAGAGTGCAGTTGCAGGAGCTAAGCACAGTACAGCAGCCCAGGGCCAGTGGCTGCTGACTGTTACCACCTCTACGCCCAAGGAACAAGCAGAGGGAAACTGTAACGGGACCCAGTAAGAGACAGTCATGCAAAGGCCATGGCCTAGAGCAGAGAAGAAAGCCTCACTTGAAGGACTACTCAAGGTGACCTCTTAGAGTGGAAACCAAAGGCAATAAATACTCCCTTCTTACACTGCTTCCTCCTCTGTTGGTCACATTTGAGACACAGCAGCACATTAGAACCCGCACTCACACAGATCAGCTTTCCGAGTGAGGGCAGGGTGTTGGAGAGAGGAGAGTGGACCTGGGCGGGCAAACAGAAGGACTGCGGCTGGTTCTAGAGGTGAGCTCTGCCAGCTCAATTACTGATGCAGCTCTTGGCATCGGATGAGTGCCTCTCCTGAGGCGCTCACTTCAAAAAGCTCTTATCTAATAAGAATGGGAGGAGAGGAGTAAGCAAAATGAGAATTCAGTTCTCTTTCAAAGAGATTTATTCTTTTATTCTTGGGAAACTTACTTTTTCAGCTGATGTCCCAATCCAAATCGCTCTTTTGTAGAAATCTGGAAGACATCAACAGTGGGCACTGCAAAAGAAAAAATAATCAGTCAAAATGTTGAGCGGAATCTTAACCCTCAGCCAGAAAAAAGACTGAAAAGTAATATATCTGATACACTACAAGATGTACACGCACATAAGCATATTATACATTTACATATTACATAGTATGTAAAACATATTTATACACACATACATATTTAAAAATAGCATACACACAGTCCTATACATTGCTATTTATGCTTTAAATGTAGATTTTGGAGATCATTCTTGGTCATTACATATCATACACTAACGTATAACATATATGCATGTAATTGTACAACGTGTATAATGATGAAGAATTGCCAAAAAACATGCAAGTGTAAATAGCAATGTGTAGGACAGTTTGTACCTGATTCTGTAAGTGGAAGAAAGGCATGTTTGTATAAACACCTGTGTTTTTTGTTTTTTGTTTTTGCAATAAAACAATGGATGATGAGGTCTAGGAGACTTACCTTTCACTAGGTGGCCTGTCATGTATTTTTACCAGGTACATGCATTTCTGTAAGCTAATAACTACAATGTTTATGACTTTAATAATCTCTCAAAAAAAAAGTCATTCACCATTCATTCTTCACAGGTTTATTAAAGAATATCTATGAGTGTCCACTCTGCCAGTCTCTATAGATAGAATGGCAAACACACACACAAATATCCTTGTCCCCATGAAGCCTTAGTCTAGTGGAAGGAGACAAACAAAAACTAGACAGAATGCCACATGGTGGTAAAGGTTCTGGAGAAAAATAAAGAAGGGAAAGGGTCTTGGAGTAAAGGGTTCATGAGCATAGTAGGTTCTAGCACTAGATAGTATGGCAGAAAGAAAAGTGTCTTAGCAAGAGGAAACCACAAGGGCACTGCCCCTGAGGAAGAAATGTGCTTCAATATTCTAGGAACAGCAAGGAGGCCAGTGGAGTGAATAAGGTATCGCTTTAGGAGAGGAGATCTGGGAAGGACCACAGGTGTGGCAGCATACGATCTCTGTAGAAAACAAGGGGAGAAGTAGGAAAATCACTCAGGAACTTATTAAAGTAATTGGCAAGAGATACTGTGGTCTGGGTCGGTAGAGGTGGTGAACTGTCTTGTTAACAGGACATTCTCATACCACACGTTGCTCCATGGAAACCAAACTGGTATCCCCAATTTCCTCACCCTCTGTGTTGGCCATTACTCTGGGACACAAACACTCCACTGATCAAAGAAAACTGGTGTTAGTATCATCGACCAGTTCCTTTTCAAAAAGCATTCTCATCCTTAGATACAGACTGAGGAACAGAGTGGGTGTCACTAGAATCCCTCCTGTCTCAAACCCAGGGCTACAGAAATTCAAAAATGAATTTAAAAAATCTTAACATCTTTAAAACTCAGCAGAATTTTTTTTTTTAAGAAAAAGATGACAAAATTGGAACATGCTGTGCTCTCTCTTAAAAGATTTAAGAAGACACAATCTCCTCGCAGGTAGATGGAAAAAGTGACTGGGGAGATGGAGGCAGAGAAACAAAAGGGACCTGGTTTTTTAAAAAATGCGGAAAAATCCAAAATGCACTAGAAGAACTGAAACTGTCACTGGAAGAAATTGTATAAGATGCACAGAGAGAGAGAGAGAGAGAGAAGAGATATAATAGACACAAATGTTTACCCAGAATATATAAATTATACCTACAAATTAAGGATACAAAGACCAAAATTTATTCATATAATAAATGACTAGAAAATAAATGTCAGTATTTTACCAAAATGATAAATCTTCTAGAGAAATGTAAGTTACAAACCTTGACTCACCTAGTAGTATAAAATCTGGATGACCCAAATTTTAGAATATACTGAAAGAGCTAACAAGACGTTACTTCCAAAAATGTTCCAAGATTCAAGTGATAAAACTTACATTACTATTAGATTAATGAAATTAATCATTATTATTATTAATTGCATTGAATGTACTCCGAAGATGTTAATAATCAGTGAAACTGGTGCAGAGTGTATGGGGACACTGTAGTACCTTTGCAATTTTTCCATAAATCTAAAAATGTTTTAGATTAATTTTTATAATTTTTGGGGGGGAGAAAGAGAGAGAGAGAGTGAGCATGTGAGCAGGAAGGAGGGGCAGAGGGAGAGAGAGAGAGAATCATAAGCAGACTCCACACTCAGTGCCGAGATCATAACCTGAGCCAAAATCCAGAGTCAGACGCTTAACCAACTAAGCCACCAGGCACCCCAATTTTTATGAAAATTTTAGAAGTAACAGCTTTCCCATAACTAGTAATCAGTTAGAAAATAAACTGGAATACAGAAGTCCCATTAAATAAACAAGTAGCAGACAAGTACTTGTGAATAAATTTAGCTAACACTACTGACCTCAGGTAGAAAACAAACAAACATGGAACGGTACTGATATATAAAACTAAAAACAACAAACAAATCTTCCTTTAAAGGAAAAGTGAATATAAAAATGTCTATTCTTCCTAAATTTATTTAAAAGTTACCTTAAAATAGCCAAATAATTCCCCACAAGTGTTCATTTTTAAGTACAAGAGACTGAGGAAGAACTTGACAGAAGGCACTAGAGAAATATTTTCATGTTTCAAAAAAGGCGAAAGTTATTCGATTTTTCCTTGACTTTCATGTAGCGTAGGCTGGGAAGGCAGTAAAGTGAGGGCTGCTTAAGATACGTGGAAATGATTGTAACACTGATCACGTACATGTACAGGTACCAATGATGAGATGATTTGCACAGAAAAACATTTTTAATAATGTTGATTGTTTATCACATTAAACTAAAAGCAGCCTTGCCCTTCAGATCAGAAACTAGACTAATACCCCAGCAGTTCTGAAAAACTACATAACAAAAATAACCATGTCTTTTTATTTAAAGTGTATTTCCTCATATACAATGAAAATAATCCTTGTCTTTAATATTAAAGTGGATAAGGAGGTGTATTTCTTCTTCTTTTTTTTTATTTATTTATTTATTTATTTATTTATTTATTTATTTATTTATTTGACAGAGAGACAGCCAGCGAGAGAGGAAACACAAGCAGGGGGAGTGGGAGAGGAAGAAGCAGGCTCCTAGCAGAGAAGCCTGATGTGGGGCTCGATCCCAGAATGCTGGGATCACGCCCTGAGCCGAAGGCAGACGCTTAACGACTGTGCCACCCAGGCGCCCCTATTTCTTCAATTCTTATCATTCCTGTTCACTTACAGATATTTTGTCAGATTAGCCCTGATCAAATATTACAGCTCAAATTAAGTATTATTCATACCTTTCCAAAACCTAGATGAATGCTTTCAAAAAGAACTGTTAACTAGGTCAGTCTAAACCTTGGATTAGTCACAAAACTGGCTCAAGGTAAATTAAGACTGAAGTATACCAATTGAAAATAAAGACGTAAAATATTAAGGAAAAAGAGGAAAAAAATAGCCCGATAAGTACACATAACAAAACACAAGCAACACCAAAATAGATGCCTTACAAATGCACAGGATTAGAACACCTCAGAAACAACCTAGCAGAAGTAGATCTCTAAAGTTATTTTTATCGTCGGGGGGGGGGGAAACTATTATGACCCCATAAACTTATACTTGGTCAAGTTTGTCTCATTCACAAAAGGAGAGAGTCATTCTCAGGCATGAAAAAAAGAAGCATAATCCTCATGTTTCTTTGGTTTACTAATTATTAGGTAGGCAAATCGACTCATAGAAATGAAAACAGAAGGACTAAATTATGGATGAGTTGTAATACCGAAGACGGTGTACTGAACAATAAAATCATCTCAACGTGAATTAGAATATAATTGTTAGAATGTTTACAAAACCACGCAAATATAACAAATCTTTAAAGAGACACTGAGAAGGAAAATCTGCCTAAAATTCAAGATTATATTTAAAAAATGAGTAACAGTGGTAATATTACATAAAAGCATTCCACATTCTCATCTCACACAGATGGAGTAGGGTGAGTAGAGATGAACTGACCCAATTTTGTTCCTAACCCTGATAATTAAAAAAAAAAAAAAAGTTCAGACATATGGTTAATTTTTTCTTTTAACCACCAACAGAATGAAATCGAATGGTCACATATCAAACCCCTAAAGAAAGAAAAAAAATTAACCATACAGCAGAGTATCTGGGGAAACAGTGAAAACACATACATCTATAAGCTGGAATATTGTGCAGATATTACAAATCATTCCATTTTAGAATATTTAATGACTTGAGGACAGTCTCATGACATAGTATTAAGGTG
Source organism: Ursus maritimus (assembly GCF_017311325.1). Lineage (NCBI taxonomy): Eukaryota > Metazoa > Chordata > Mammalia > Carnivora > Ursidae > Ursus > Ursus maritimus. The sequence continues at coordinate 27,952,934 of NW_024423897.1, forward strand.
CATAACCATACAGTTCAATGTCAACTTTATGAAAATGAGCCGTGTGTGCACAGAAAACAGAAACACCGAACTATTTACAGGTTTCTCACTATAGAGGGATTATGAGTAATTCTTTTTCTTCCTTATTACATTTCTATACATTTGAAATAATCACAATAAAAACATGTAACATCCAGTTGTCTTTGCCTCGCATTAAATCATATGTTGTTTATATTAAGAGTTGATTATTTAAGTAGAAATCATTATACAAAAATAGAAAAGAGGTGACTCAACAGAAACTTTTTCAAAACGAGAGATTTTCCTATGTGTTTCATAAACTTAGAAGGTCAGGGATTTTTCTTGTGTAAAAACTAATAGGAGATGTAAATTCCTTAATATGCCTAAAGAAAAACATGCCGACATCACAATAAAATATGTGGGAAGATGGCCAGGACTTCAAGAGGTGCTAGCTATGTCTACATCCCTTGATTCTGGGTGGGTCTTCCAACTGCTTTGAACAATACAATACAGGGGAAGATTCACTGTGCCTTTTTCCAGGTGGCATCCACAGCCTGTCTCTTAGAACACTTGCTTTCCGACCCCAGTCACATTGCTACAAGAAACCCGAACCACATGAAGGCATGTGTAAGATCAACACTCAAGTCAAGGGGCCACAGCTGAGCTCCAAGATGACTCACGCATCAACTGTGAGGTATCTCGAAGTCCAGCATCTTGAGAATCCAACCTAGCAGAGTCTTTAGTTGACATAAGCTCCGCCTACCACCTGACTTCAAAGGCAAGGGAGACTCGGAGCAAGAACTGCTCATTTGAGCTCAAAGAACAGTGAGAGGTGGTAAGTTGTTTTAAGCCACTAAGTTTGGGGGTGGTTTGATATTCAGCAGTATATAACTGGAGCAACATGAGTACATACAGTGTGTGTATGAGCGTGTGTGCGCGCGCGCACGTGTGTGCAGACGCATGCACGTGCATGGGTATCTGGTAGGGGAAAGCATCTTAATCCAGTAAGTCTTGGCAAGATTTAATAATCACGTCCTTTGTTGTAAATAGCTATCACTCTAGATACAGCAAAATCATCCCTTTACATAGTGGAAAACAAAAATACTACTAAGATCTCCATTTTTAAAAATAGAAGTATGTTATATTTATAGTTAGTCTAAATTCATCAGTAATCAAAGGTGGGATAAGTAAACATTAAAATTAAATCTCAGAAGCAGAGACATAAATAATTAAGTCTAAGGGCAACCCAAAATATACTTGCTGAGCCTCTACTATATGCAAAGTTCTCTTTTAGGTTTTATTTATTTGTTTCACAGCAACTTGTCAACTTCTGAAATCTACACAACTAAATGTTGTGTATTTCTGTTTCCATAAGTTATACTGGCAATAAACCATTTTTGTTAGGATGCAAGTATATTTAAATACCATTACGGAGATAGCTGCAATTATGCTCAGAATTACCAAATGAACCTTCCGTTTAACGCACAATCCACAACTAATTCATACTCAAAATAATAAGCAGAGAAATAAAACTAACCTGGGCCATTTAAATACTGTGTAAGTGAACAGTGTAGTCGGACAATTATAGGTTCTGTTCGAATCACTTCCCAAGCCACAGCAATCTCCTCCTGTGCAAATATATTAAAAGATGAATTAGTCATCTTTTAGAGTTCTTGATTTTTTTCAAAAACGAAAAATTTTTTTAAACTTATTTTGAAGAAATATGTAAATCAATAAGGCTCACAAATTACCTCAAGACCTACTGGTTTGGAGAAGAATGTCAAAGTATTCTTAATTTTTGCCTTCTACATAGGAAAGTTAAAGTGAGAATTCAAGAAATAATGAAGTACTATAATAAGAGCCCATAAATTTCAGAATACATTAAAAGAACCAATGTAAAAAAATATATATATAAAATGTGTTTCTTCAACCATAGTATTTCTTTATAATCACCTTAACAAAATCAGCATGTTACTAAGAATATAAGAGAAACAAATATTTAATTTTTTCCAACAATAAAACAAAGGTTTTTGAATATTGTGTAAATTGATACTTACATCCAGAAAGCTAACATCAATATGCAGATCAATATCTACATCATCAATGGCTCCGTATTCCCTGAAAGCAAAGATTAACACTTATTTTTCCATTTTCCTTAAAAGATGATGTGTGCTAGCTAAGACAAAGTCAAAGTCAATTCAGTCCCCACCTCTTCCCCCGACCTCTATGGAGAGCTCAGCAGTGACTGGGGACGGGAATTAACTAACTCCGTGTAGTTGGACTGTGATCTTCTGTGACTACTTACACTGTCTAAATATCCTTCTATTTTTACGTACATGCACTTGCATACACAAGCTCAAGAACTGTTTGCCTCATAGTTTCAAACATCCCCAGTCCTCTGGGGCAAATTCAGCCGTCTTCTCATAGCCGGGTCCATGTGCTTTGCCATTTAAATGTCACTGTGTTTGATAGGCAGCTCTGAGAGTCTGATAGATCCAAATTAAAACAAGTAACAACAGGATGGGCCACATGAAGACGTTCTAGAAACCAACTTTTCTCCAGCCCAGGTAGTGCCCTAAACCAGCACGCTTTTTAAAAGTCAAGGGAAGAACGTAAAAACAGTCGTTTTTTCACATTCTCTGTATGCACATATCTCTATTTTTTACATTTTTATAAAATTATGAAGTTACAAATGCTATACACAGTGAGGGATAAAATTATACAGATAAGTGAAATGATAAAAAGTAACTGCCAATATTTATTAAGAGACTTATGTGCCAGAGATTATTCTAAGAATTTTACACACATGTGATCATGGTGCATTAGAGGTACCACCCTCACCTTTAATTTATATACGCATTCACGGAGGCCCAGAGTAATAAAGGAACTTACCATCATCGCTCGGCAGCAGAGCCAAGATTTAAACACACACATCCTATTTATTTACGCAGGTGATTAATAGGTTCAGTATTTAATAAACTATCACTTTGCAAGGTCCTCATTATGGCCTTATGACGAGGATATAATTACTATCCTCATATGCAAACAAGGAAACTGAGGTTGAGAGAATTGAAATCAGATGCCGAAGAGCTGATAAGTCAGTGGGGAAGTCAGGCATTGAATTCATGTTCAATTTCAAAACTGTGTGTAGGATAGTATCTGGCCCATAGTTAGTACTTAATGATAATTTCTGTGTATTATGTATTCAACTAATGCTAATATAATACAAAACTGTCGCATTTGTCTAGGGTTCAGAGAAGACACCTTTCATCATTAAATGGTTTTATGTAATTTGATGAATGAAGGAACTGTAGGGTTTTTTTTTATTCTTAATGTGTATGACACACAAAAAGCATATTAGAATATAAGAACTTAGCCTCTGTGCTTTCTCCATTGTCCCCTTAAAAATATATCAAAACAGGGCTCTCTGCTCAGCTTGTCCCTCTCCTTCTGCCCCACCCCTCTGCTCATGTGCTCTCCCTCTCTCTCAGACGAATAGATAAAAATCTTTTAAAAAAAAATTTTTTTTTTAATTTAAAGGGGCACCTGCATGGCTCAGTGGGTTAAGCAACTGCCTTCAGCTCAGGGCATGATCCCAGGGTCCTGGGATCCAGCCCCGCATTGGACTCCCTGCTCAGCAGTGAGTCTGCTTTTCTCTCTCCCTCTGCCTTTCCCCCCTGCTTGAGCTCTCTACCAGTCTCTCAAACAAATAGATAAAAATCTTCTTAAAAATTAAAAATATATATATATATATATCAAAACACTGACCACATTTTCACTATTTACGAAACTGTATTTTTTATTCTTTGATGGTAATATTTTTAGATTACATAAAGAAGAAAAGGGATAAAAATTATTCACATAGGAATTGATTTTTTAAAAACACTGTATGACTTAAAACACCTGTGTTATTCTTAAGGGATAAGAACACTTATAACCTTATACAAATTTAAACATGATATGATATGCAAATTTAGATGCAAAAATACGCCATTTTATTTATGAAATTATACAGACGCTATGTCAAGAATAAGGACCAAGCAAATAAACCACCTGGTTCAGGGGGTCAGCAAGGTTTTCCTGTAAAGGTCAAGATAGTAAGTATTTAGCCTTTTCAGGATTTTTCTGTTCTCTGTCACATATTCCTTTGTTTTTGTTTTTCTTTAAACCCTTTTTAAAAAGCAAACACTATCTGTATTTCACAGGCTGTTCAAAAATGGGCCCCATGACCCAGTGTTCGTAATTTGCCTACCCTGAACATCAGCAAATTATTCATAAATATAAAAGCCAAACATCTTTTGTGTTAGGCAAATTGAAAGAAAGAACCGCTACATGTAAAGATGAGAATCAGTTACTAATGATGTTCAATAGACATTTAAGTGGGGTGAAAATTGTAACAAATATGTGTAAACTTCTGCCTAGAAGGATGGTTGTGAGTGCAGAAATTGGGGGCAGAAATGAATATTAAATAATAAGGACATGCTTAAATAAACTATAGCACACTGATACAATAGAAAAACTTTTTACCCATTACTAAAGAAGTTGATAGAAACATATTTACTACCCACACTGTTTGGAGCAAGCAGATTACCAAAAACATATGGAAACTGACATGCTTTTTAAATAAAATAGAAATAGAAAAAAAAATTAAAAGAAAAAAATACTTATTTATGAACTATAGATTGTGGGCAAAACTTATTTTATAAAAAATTTCCGTGTTTTCTAAAAACATATCTACTTTTTCTGATTACAAAGGTAATATAAGCTCATTTTATAAAATGTCAGAAAAACAGACTAAAACAACTTATAATACTACCACTCAAGAGATAAATATCTTTGCTTATATCTCATTCCATATGTGTGTGTGTTTGTATATATATATATATATATATATATATATACACACACATATGTATATATATATATACATATGTGTATATATATATATGGAAAATATGGTATATAAAAATTTTTATCCTGCTCTTTCTTTCACTTCTAAAACGAGTGTTTTTCTGTATTATTAAATATTCTCCAAAAACATAGAATTAAACAGTTGTATTTTCATAAATACAATTCAATAATAAAACAATGATACAATTATTAGGCTGCTATTGATTTTTTTTTTCACACTGTAAATACTGATAAATAGGCCTCTGGTTAAAAATCTGCATGCATCTGTCTTCTCACAGAATAATTTCTAGAATTACTGCGTGAAATAAATAACATAACTATATTTGGGGGTCTTGATATATATCATTTAATTAGTATTTTAAAAGCTTATGACCATTTCTAGTCACACCAGCCAGGTTATCACAGTGACCACTTCTCACATCTTCATCATCACCAGGCATTTGTTTGCTCCAGTCATTGCCAGTTTCCCAAGGGAGAATAACTTTTGTTCGGATTTAGTTACAATGGCAAGACTGTGGTGCAATTAGCAGAGAGAAGGGAATCAGAGACAAGAAAAAACAGGAAGAACCTTACCCACAGCTGTTTTCTTCAGAGTATTCCACACCACTTCAACAGAATTTATCATAAAGTTATGATCAGAAAGTGACATGTATTCTTTTAAAACGTTTAATATGTGAATTTTTAAGTATTCTTTATATGATTTCTTCAACACTTTTGTGGTTGGTATCGTCCCAATTTCTAACACTATCAATTTATTTAAACAACAACAACGAAAAGAAGAAAGTAAAGGTTTGTAAGTGCCCTTCCCTACCACAGTAGAGCACAAAGACAGAACACAAACACAGAATTTTAAGGAGGCAGAGGCATTAAAGGTTTGCAATTAACTAGATTCTGCAGGTGTAGATCTGTAAATAGTTACACTTTTTGTTTTTATGACACACTTCAAAGAATTCACAACAGCGCTGCGTATATGCAAACCAATTTCCGTTGTGATGCCCTTTTTATATAATGCCAGTAATTTCACATTTCCCACTGCGAGATTACAAAGCGTGATTACAGTTTGTCCAGATGCAGCGACCCAGTCATCAGGATTGCTTCTATATCTGAATAACTTTCAGTTGCCCCGGATCTCATGAATAGCAAATGCAGAATCAAGTCAAAAGCCTGAAATATGAATGTAACTTGAATTGTGAAGCCAGATTTCTGATTGTGTCCTGAATGCTGTATTGGGTTTATAATAACTCAAAATAATTTCATGCACTGCCTGTATTTATTCACTGTGAAAAGATAGCATCAAATTGAACCTGAATCCTTTTTCAAGATAAGGAGAACAACATAGAAATGATCTGATGCAGCTGTTACACCCTGGAACTGAGAAAGGACTGCTTCACAAATTTTTTTTCCAGACATCTGAGCTACTCTTCGAATCAAAATATCTTGAAATCTGATCATTTGATTTTTGGATATTTACATGTGACCTAGTTCATTTAAGAATGTGTGTATGAAATGTATTTTTCTATGAACATGTATTTTTGAGGGCACTATGTGTTTGAATTGTTAGCAATTTTTTCTTCTAATTTTCAATGGAATTAATCAAGAGAACATCCTCATTAATGAGACACAACATCCATTCTCACAATACAGTAAATGTTAGACCATCTCTGCTGGTCCTCCTCTCTCTCTAAAACTACAGTTGTGATGTTTTATAACACTACCTGCTCAAAATTAGCCGTGATTGCGCTGGGTGATAAAAATGTTTTTAGATATCTAGCCATCCTTTATTAACTGTCAAGGAAATGATACATACACACACATACATGAAATCTACCACAGGTTCTTGGGAAATAAAATTATTGCTACTTAGTTATTTCTTGCATTCAGTGACTGGTCAGTTACACTTGGAGAAGAAATAGACTTTGTGATGAACCATACACCTTTTAAGACATCAGAAACTCAACAGCATTCCCTGTCTATTTCTGCATGCCTACTCAATGTGTGCTTTTTGCTCAGTGTGGGAGAGATGTTTGTGAAGGGGCCAAGAAATATGCAAACTCAGTCAGCAGGAAGAAAGCTTGGTAGATTAAAGCATTTGCAAGACTGTATCCAAAGCGCTCTGAAGTTTCTCTAAAAGGCAACAAGACTGAGGAGAATTTAAAAACTAGGTCCAGATAAAAAAGGAAGCGGACATAAAATGACAGCATATAAGAAGTACAGTTGTTGCAACTCCCCCTCTGCTGAGATATCCTTGGTTTTGCTTGAAAAAAGTACAGGTGTTGGGAATAGCGGTGACTGTCTGGGATCTGACATCCAGATGATGGGCCAGTGTTTTCGGAAAATACTCTCCCCTTTATTTCTTCTAGGTGCTTCCTGTCATCACTTTTCCCTGGTTTTCAGTCAGACCATTTGTCTGGAGGCTCCGGAAGCAGGAGTGGGAGAATCAATACGCTGGAAAGGACACTACAAATACCCAACGCCAGATCTTTTGATGAACGGCGTGCTTCAGCGTAGGTTAAATTATGTTGTAGTAACAAACTTCTTCAACTCTCAGCGGTTTCACACAAAAAAAGGATTTATCTCTCACTCCCGCGACTTGTTTACTATGGACTCAGAGGGCGGGAGGGGAGACTTGACTCATTGTGGTCACTCAGGAGGCCGGAGTGATGGAGTCTGGGGAAACGGGAACTCCTGCACTAGGACTCACATTCACATTTCACCCACCAAAATTAGCTGCGTCCACGCATCACATTAAAAGGGGCAGCGGAATAAAATGCTGCTAAATACCAGAGGACAGGAACCAGAATATCTGTAAATAATCCTACCGGTCACTACAAATGGAAATGCAGAAATCCAGAAAAAGTGGTCCATACTAATTTTTGTGGCTCTTTTCCCCTCCCCGTTCCCTTTCCTCTCCTCTCCTTTTTATCTCTCTCCTTCCCTCCCTCTCTCTCTCCCTCCCTCTCTCTCTCAAGAAAGAATGTGGGCCTGAATATAGTAGCATAATCTCCTCAAACCTTAAAAACTCCTCAGTATGCCCTGCCCCCCGGAACATCAAGTCCAAAAGGCCCTATTACAATTGTCCATCGACAAAAGGTGATCAACACGCAGAAGACGGGGCGCCTGGGTGGCTCAGTCGGTTAAGCATCTGCCTTTGGCTCAGGTCATGATTCCAGAGGCTGGGAATTGAGCCCCATGCTGCGCAGGGAGTCTGCTTCTCCCTCTCCCTTTGCCCCTCCCCCCACTTGTGCGCTCTCTCCCACTCACTCTCTCTCACAAATAATCTTTTTTAAAAATGCAGAAGAGTCACAATCTTGCAATCTTCCAATCTTCATTAAGCATTAGTCACGATAAAAAGGCCAGAATATTACTCATACAGCTTCGACTTTTAAAAAAGAAGATGGTATGATCATAAAGCAAAGGTTATTTCATATGGACTAGACGTGTGAAACACCACAAGCAGTCAGAACATTCCATTCCTGACCACATGAGAATTTTGTGACTTGTAATTNNTCCCTACACCTTTCTGAAAATATTAACCTCAAATTGTTTTCAGATGGCGCTGATCAAATTTTTTTTTGTAAATACATGACTAGAGGAGAAAATATATAATGGAAAAAAATAAAACATCCTCGTTTTGCTGCATGATTCAAGACAAGACATGTTTATTCAGACTGATAAACTGATGGTTTATCCTGTTTTTCCAGAAACCTAACTCACTTCAATCCAAGAGCCTATGAACTGGAATTGTCATCAGTGTCTATAAGTATGGTTCAACACAGCCAGGATTCTGCTTTTGAACGATACGGCCACGTAGAGCTGAAATTACCTACTTCACTAATAAACTGGTCATTAGTCCCTCTTTCTAGCTCCTCCTTCAACCTACGTTAAGAGGTTTTGTCTCAAGTGAGGCAATGCCAGTTATTTTCATCTCTTACGGAGAACTTAGATGTGGTTAGCTGCCTTTCTCATTAGACGTCACATTAAAAAAAAAATGACACCAAATAGCCTATTACGCATATTGAGGTACTTTTGTTCTTCAAACTCCATTAAGTTCTTATAAACCTCAATTAAGTAAAAGAACAGCTAATTAGAATGGTCTGTTTTCAACAGGCTTAGAACTGTGTAACAAAGAAGATTCCAAGACCTTATGCCTAACGACTCCTCTTGCCACGTGCCCAAGCCTCAGTATTTGATATGAGACAGTAAATTCATTTGGATTTATTTCAAGTAAATCAGATTAGTCCTGCTGTGATTCATACTTTATACCACGAGGCCTCTGGGAGGTTATTTTTTCTGGAAACATCCTCTGTAGTTATAGAAAAATCTAGAGCAGGCAAGAACATGGCTTATATTTATAAAGATTTAAATTGAATCAAAACTTATAAGTGAAAGAGGGAAGGAGAAAAAAATCAAAGCCATTTATGACTTTTAATATTTCATTTGAATGAAATTCCAAATATTTACTTAATTTCAAGACTTGATAAGTTATCAAAAATCTTATTAATAATGGAAAACACTAATAGAGATGATCACTGGTACTTAATAAATTCTTGCTGAAGAAACAAAAAAATTTCATACATATACATGACAGTGTAATTAGAGCTGAGCATGGAAGTATGTGTTCAAGAAAAATCCTTAACTATAAAAGCAATCAACATGTGCTACGGCAATCCCTTAAAACAATAGGTACCTCAAATAAAAAAGAAGTTGAACTGTATGTTGTATTGTATGATTAACTGTACCCCAGACTTATTTTTTTATTGGGGGAGGGGATTAAACTACTGTGATCAAAGTTTTAAGCGGTCAAGCAAATTTCGACTCAAGTTAAAAAATTAATCCTTGTTTTGGACTACTTATGGATAAGTCCCTACTGCCTTCCTCATTTATTCATTCTAACACATTTCTTGAATATCCATGTATTCCCTACCCTGGAGCCACAGTAGAGATCAACTGAGAAATAATTACAGCTAGTTTGCTAAAACCTTGAAAATTGCAAATATTTGCTTTTCCAAGTATAATCCCACTCACTCTCAGTCCACTGCAGCCTACCAGACCTCCAGGAGTGGGAGAGACAGGATCTGTGTACACAGCCCCAACTTACTGAGGCTGCAGGTGGTGGTGAGTTTGTTTCTGAAGTTAAAATGAAACACTTGACAATTATCAACTATAGTTGTGCTGTCCTTCCCAATTTAAAATATTTGTTGGCTCTCTCAAAATCTAGATATGTACATGGAGGAGAAAGTAACCAGATAATGTAAACATCTTTCATGGAAACAATCAAGAATCTATCAGCCCATATTTCATATATTCCCTGTGCTCTATTAAGTACCAAAATATAAGCTTGATAAAAAATCAAAACAAAGCAAAATAAAACAACAAAAAAGCCCACTGTCGGTCCCTGCGTTCACAGAATTTAGGGACTAGAGGGGGAGAAGTAAACCAATCATGAGAAGACAGGAGAAGTTGAGAAGTATAATAAATGAGGTGAAAGCCAACTGTGATGGGAATCCGAAAGACAGAACAACTAATCCGCATTGGAAACTCAAAGGAGGCTCCGGGGAAGGCTGGCCTTGGGACTGTGGCTTGAGTAAGGACAGCAACGGGGTGAAGAGTGAAGCACTCACTGGTGAGAAAACAGCTCCTGCAAACTCCCAAAGTCAAGAGGGAACACAGCGCACCTAGAGAATGGGGACAGTTGTAGTTTGGGTAGATAAGGTGGGAACCGAAGTCAGGCTGGGACTGGGGTCTGGAATTCCATGGCAATGTGAACGCTGCCCTTTAGGCAAAGAAAAAAAATCTGAAATAATCAGATGTGACTCATGGCAAGAAACTAGCATAGTGACAGGAAACAGTTTGTTTTTTAAATTAAGAAGAGAAAATGGTAAGTAAGGATACTGGCATCTTCTGAATAATTAAAAGTGATAAATAATGGTCTTTAAATTTATCACCAAATTATATATGAAATAACTGCAAGATAAAATACATTATCATTCAAACAAACACTCTGCAAATTTATGTCCTTTTTTTTCCCTTTCTTTTTTTGGGGTCAGATCACATCCCAATGTGATCTGGACCCCAGTGGTTATGCATTATTTACTTTTATTGTTCACACGAAGTGTACTTGATCTGTGATTGACTGCATGGGCCCAGCTGGCCAAGTCTATTAAAGGAATTGATTACGACGCCACTTAAGACTGATATTTTATCAAACTAACTCTCCAAAATAACTAATTTCTTTAATGTATCCATGTACTCTTAAACCACACGTACCAAAAACAAAACCAAAAAAATCCATACAGCCACAGATATACCATTTTGTATAAGTAAAAACACAGCAGAATTCTAAAAAAATTTCAAATATAATTAAGCCCAAGAATATTTCCCCTTAAATAACTCAACAGAAAAATCCCAATGACTTACCAAATCATTTTCATTTTTATTCACGAGAAGTATTGATTTACCTGAGAGAAACTGCGTGTGCCCCATATATCTCTCTCACCGCCGACAAATCAGCCTCAAGCTGGGGGTGCTTGTGCAGTTCCCCATCATAGTTCACCTGACGGAAAGGATGGTTCAGAAATGACTTGGGGTGAAGAGAATCAAAAGAATCAAACACAAACCATCTCTTGAGCAGGTCTCCCTGTACGTTCTGCCATGGACATTTTCTGTCATCTTCATTGAAAAATACAGAGAAAATAGCAGTATATTCACTAAAGTTCGTAGGTTCGCTTATGTCATATGTCTTGTATAATTTATTATGTCCGAAAAGTAAAATTAGAGGGGCGCCTGGGTGGCTCATCGGTTAAGCATCTGCCTTCGGCTCAGGTCATGATCTGGGGTCCCAGGATCCTGGGTCATGATCCCAGGCTCCCTGCTGAGTTTCTCCCTCTGCTTCTGCAGCTCCCCCTGCTCGTGCTTTCTCACTCTGTGTGTCAAATAAATAAATAAAATCTTTAAAGAAAACAAAATTAGGCTACTTTCGTACGAGGAAAAGGTAAATGTTAAAGGGACTGAAGTAAGGGGCTGGAGGTAAACTGAAAACTTGTAGACTGAATATCTATACTGGAAAAAAAGCATTTACTTTCCCTCTGCAAATATTAGCTATGTAAACAAAAATCAAAACTGGAAGAATTATTTTGCATTATTTTAAAGTGCAACACTGGTTAGAGAATCATCAGGAAAAGTATCCCATGGCTAGAAAGGCATTCTTGGAGAGAAGAAGCCTACTTTTATTTATATGTCCATATCTCTACTGCCTTGCTTATGCTTGATTGAATAATTACTGATTTTTTATTCCAAAACTGACACATTCTTTTACATAATTACAACTTTGGCTTACAACTTTGGCTTTAAAGTACCACTTTAGGGGTGCCTGGGTTGCTCAGTCGGTTAAGCATCCAACTGTAGATTTCGGCTCGGGTCACAATCTCAAGCCCGATGTGGGGCTCCATGCTGGGTGTGAAGCCTGCTTAAGATTCTCTCTCTCTTCCCCTCCCCCCACCGTGCGACACGCAGTTGCACGCTCTCTAACAGCAGCAACAAAAAAAAAGCACCACTTTAATCTACTACCTTCCTATTACACTATACAAGCTACAAGAAGTATATTTGATCAAGAAGTTTACGGAACCAGAACAAAATACCTTATATAGCCATATCCAAAAATCAATTGCACAGTTTAAAATTTTAACATCATCCTGGAAAAATAGCTAATTCTTTTATATATACACATATGTGGCTATGCCATTTTCATATATATAAGTTATGATAGTTCTTCATCACAATTTTCCAACAAACACGTCACATCAGTGTAAGAGGAAAAGACAATGAATACAAATATTGAGGATGCTCAGTAATAAGGGACCATCAATTTTTATAAAGGTTAATCATGTTCTATTTAAAACTAACCATCCACGCTTTTGTTAGAAGCGTCATCGTTTTAAAACACTGACTGAAGGGGCCACCTGGGTGGCTCAGTCATTAAGCATCTGCCTTTGGTTCAGGGCGTGATCCCAGGGACCTGGGATCGAGCTTGCTTCTTCCTCTCCCACTCCCCCTGCTTGTGTTCCCTCTCTCGCTGACTGTCTCTCTCTCTCTGTCAAATAAATAAATACATAAAATCTTTTTTAAAATAAATAAATAAAACACTGAGCCCAACATGCTTAAGAAATGTAAAAGTCAAAAACATAATAAAATGCCATCTGCGAAATTTCTGTAATGAAGTAAGATGACTTCAAAGTGAGTGATTATAGTCAAAGAATTGCCAACGTAACCTTAATTTCTGAATAGATATGCAAATAAGAAACAGAAATTATGCAGATTTCCAAGTCAGTTACAGAACTAACACACAGGTGTCTCAGCTCACAGGCACAGGAATCCACCAGGACATGGATGGCTATTGCTGATTCAGAGAGCAGAGAGTTGGGAGGTCTGAGGTGCTCACCTGCCCTCCGTAATAAAATTCTTCGGAATCATTATCACCTTCAGAATCTTCTTCCACTGTACTATTTTGTCTCGACTCCTTAAAATAATAGAATAAAAAGAAAGTTTTAATGGTCAACCTAGCTTGCCTTCTTTTGAAAAGAAAGTCGCAAATGGCCAGAATAGATTAAGTCTTGTGCTTATCACCTGAATTTTATATAAAAAACATTCTTGGTGCAGTCCAAACCAAAACCAAAAGGTAGTAAGAGACAGTTTTGTCAGTGTATTAAGCTCTACGTACATCTTTTTTCAAAGTTGTATTTCATCGATTTTGTGTTCTACAATTTACCATTTGATATATATACAAACTATGTATATAATCAACTACAGCTTTGGCTTTGTTCTGATAGAACCTCTGACAAGTCCATACTGATTCAATTTTTTATTAAAAAGTTCCTCAGCATTATTTATCCCTGACTGTCCTCACTTCCACTGCCAACTCTACACAATGGTATGAAATAAAAAGCACTCTAACTCCAATAGTATAAAAATCAAATTATGAAAATAAATATGAATTACATTATGAAGAGAACTTTCTGCATATAGAAGTTATTTGCTTTAGATTTCAGATTTCAAAAGGGTATTTAATTAAATATGCTTCAACTTGAAGTTTGAGTTTCTAATTAACTGAACCACATCCGTTAGGTGTCTAAAGTGCAAACAATGAAAACTCATCTAAAGTAACGAATGATGATATTCCTATCCCTGGCTCTGTTAAAAGAATTAGGAGAAAGGCAAATTCCATTAGACACAGGAATCTATTAATTCAGCCTTTTGGAATCATCCCTAAATTTCTAGAACAGATTTCAAATTCTTAAGGAAAAAGAAAAACCTACAAAAGGCAATTTGGGTTTTAGAAAATGGGCACAGTTTCTGGTTTTAGCAGCGGTATTGCTAAATCTGTGGTTCTCATTGTGGATAAAGAAGAGTAGAGGGAAAGATATAGCACCAAGAGAAAGGGAGGGTTGTACTGGGTGCATAGTGTTAAGAATTGTTGGTCCTGTTGCACTCATCTTGTTTGTTTAATGTCCCAGTATTTATTGACTGACTGATACAAACTTTTTAAAGGTCCTCACCTTTATGAGTTTGTCGTTGTTGTTTTAACATTGGTCAATAATAATGACTCTACGTACCCATATTCTTTGGTACCTTAGCTAAAGAGATCACCTTTTACAAAAGAAATTGTAAGGGTCCTATCGAAACAAAGGATAGTCACATACAGTTGTTAGAACTTAAGTTACGTAAGTGCTCCCCAGTCAACTACATTATTTGATGAATGTACGAAGAATTAAGTAAAGCTTCGTATATATTTGATTTAGATTTAAAACAGACATTCTTTCTATTATTTTAAAGGGAGCTTCCTTCTCAAAGTTAATTCTAGGTCACTACCCTCCCCACACATTAAGTCTCTCAGCCATGAACTTGTGTTTCATACACTAGATGTGATCTTAACCTCAATAACAGTGATGATATTAACTACAAATACAAGGTAAATTTAAAATATGGCTATATGTTTTTAATAAATATAAAACATGAAATGCAATTTCCATACCTCTCCATTTTCCTTCTGTAATTTGGATTTTATGGATAAGCAACAGTTAGTGTCATTTGTCTTCCTTAATTCTGAAAGTTGTAAAACATCATTTCAGTTTTCAGTATACTATTTACCAAACATTCATAAGTTTCAGTATAAAAACACCCCTCAGGTGATTCTCTCTTTGCAAGAAAATTAAGGAATATTTTGAAATTATATTATGTTGGGAAGTTATGTGACATACAAGCTATTCTGACTTTTCATTGCCCATAAAAATATGGTCAAACCAAAGTGCCGCTATACGGACTCCTTCAGCTCTCATTATGTATTTCACGGGATCTACATTGCCCTGAGTAAGCTTTTTAAATATTCAGCTTGACTAGCAGTGTCATTATGCATGGAATATTGCAGAGCAAATATCAACATAATGCATTTAAACAGGACCTTTTTCAAAGTACGGTAAATTTATGTGTTTAAAAAACTGTAAAAAAAAAAACACAAATTAAATTTATAATGGGAACCAGATTTATAGATTCTAAAGGTAAATATCTGTTACATGGGCTAAAAGAAACAAAAAAATAAAGCTACCTACAGTCAAGAAAATATTAACCTAGAATTTAAAAAAACAGTGTATTCCTATTACCTGTTGCTATTCGATGAAAAATTATTGGAATTGGCTCCGTAGTAACTAATACATCTTCATCATTTTCTGAACTTGACACGTATGTATTATCTGCAAAGAAATACGGACAATTAAAGGCACAGTAACTTGAAAAAACACACCCTTTATTTAAAAAATGAGGTTATATCCACATCACTTTGACCACTCGTGAAGCACATGCTACTGCTCTGATTAAGAAATTAAGTATATTTCAGATTTATGTGTGATTTAATTTCAATTAGCCTCTTTTTTTTTTTTTTTAAAGATTTTATTTACTCGACAGAGATAGAGACAGCCAGCGAGAGAGGGAACACAAGCAGGGGGAGTGGGAGAGGAAGAAGCAGGCTCATAGTGGAGGAGCCTGATGTGGGGCTCGATCCCATAATGCCGGGATCACGCCCTGAGCCAAAGGCAGACGCTTAACCGCTGTGCCACCCAGGCGCCCCTAATTAGCCTCTTTAAAGAAGTTTGCATCTCCTAGAGAAACAAAGACTCTGATGGAGATTATTACCCAAATACATCTCTAATAGCCCATGGGGCAACAGATCATTTGGATGCAACTTGTTGCCCTAACTCCCTGAACAGGGTCCTTCCCAGTATCAGTAGCTGCTAGAGGAAGCAGGTTAGTGGATGGAAGGAGAAAACTAAACAAGAACATTCGGTGCAACAAATTCAATATCAAGTCATTGAAAAATTGGAACTAAAGCGTTTGTTGAAAATCATACCTCCCTATTACTCTAATATACATTTTTAAATTGATCTAAAGTCTTACAACTCTTCCTTCATGAATTAATTTTCATTAAATAATACTATACAAGTTGATTCATAGAACATTAAATCATTCCACAGCTTACTTAATTTTTTATACTCATTATTTGTTTTCTCTGGAAAACATATTTTATACATTTAGGATTTTTCCCTAATAAATACAGACTTCACGTATATGGTAATATAATATAACACGTAGCCATTTATTCTAGTTTGTTCATTGAGGAGGACAGGGCATCTGTGAGAGAGCTGTTTAACAAACACTTCACCAATTCATTAACAGTGGTCCTATAATACTCTCATCAGTGTTGTACAAAATATATAAAATATAAAAATAAAAAGCATAAAGGACTCCCAACAAGTAATAGAAACCTGTATCAGTTTCTGCAAAAGGAAACAAGTATTCTGACAACTGTCTGGGTACACGATAAAAGATCTTGAGCCACGTTTTCATAATATTGTGTCAGTACGATGAGAACATGATCTTTAATTGATAGATATCAGAGTCATTACTTTATTTCCAAAGAAACATCTGCACTGTTTTCAGACCTAGAGTAGTGAGTCCGTGAGAGCAATATGTAGTCACAGCACAGCCACAGGAGAAGCTCAACAGACACAAGGCTTTCATAGTTATTCTGGAAGGTAAGAGTACAGGAGTGTAGATGAACAAAACAGGTTTGCCCCATTACTTTGTTTTAATTGCAAAGTTTGCCTTGTTTTGTTTTCAAATAACATCAGGGAGGGTGTGAGATTTTTGTGTTTGTCAAGTGGGACCACAGATTAAGAAATGGATTTAATTTGAACTTTAATTATTGTTTCATCATATTGATTGAGACTTTGACGGTTCATCTGGGGTCAAAACCCCTCTATCAAAGTCAGTATTTAAACTTCTTAAACCCTCATTCAGACTCAGTAATTACTGATTCCAAGTTATCTGCTACAAAATCAACTGAATTAGATTTTCCCTGTGCACAATGGATTCCTTGAAGCAAATTTATGGAGAAAAAGAGTATGAAAAGTGTGGATTAAAGCAACAGAACGAATAGCTGACCACCAACTAGAAGGGGAGATCCAGGAAAATCCATAAAATGGACACAGTATCATGCAGTATCTCAGTGCCACGGAATAAGGAGGATTTTACTACAGCTTCAAGAGGCAAGTAAATTAGGACTTCCTGTTTATGAAAACGGGGAAGTGAATAACTCCATTCAAAGGATCAAATGCTTCACATAGTGTTGATACTGGAAGGCAGTCAGCTTTGATTCAAGAGAATATAATTTGGTGAATACATGTTGTGTAATGCTGAAAGACAGGATTATGCAGTCAAACATATCATTTTCTAAGAGATTTTCTACCAGTTTGTATTTTGATTAGTATTTGGGCATGAGAACACTATCAATTTCTATTTGTGGCTTAATTTACCCAAGCCAAAATGTTTTCAGGTTTCAAGACAATATCTACTAAATCATCATTACGACATAACGGGCCAGGTCCAAGGGGCACACGTCCAAGTGAAGAACAGAAATAGAGGAAAGTGGACAAAGCACATAAAATCTAGACCCAGCTACCAACTAGCCATTGATCCCTTTTAACTAAGCCACAGTCGGCTTAGTTCTAAAAATGAAGGTTTGCTGATGGGCTCTGAGGTTCGTCCCAGCTATATGAATGAATTCTACGTTTTCTTTTTTCGTTGTTGTTTAAACAATCATTTCTAAACCTTCCTCAAACTATTTTGACATCTGTAATAATAACATCATCTTTGTTTAGACATGAGAAAGTAGGACATAAAAAGAATAAGGAATGCATTTAAGGTAACAGAATGAGTCAGTGACAGAATAGAATATTTTCAAACTCAAATTCATTCTCTGGAATTCTCCCACCTGACTCCAGAGCTGCCAATTTTTTTCTTTTTTTGAAACTTCTGGGGACAGTTAGGTTCTTCAAGTTTTGTAGAGGACCTCAAGATAAGGCTGTTAACAGTATGAACGTTTTCTCTTCCCTGCCCTACCAGACTATGCAAGTATGGGAATGTTCACGGACAACTGGGGAGAGATGGGTAGAAAGCTATGAAAAAGCATCTCCTGAACTACTGTTTTCATCCCATTTCAAATGCAACATAATTTAAGCTAAGTCATTCCATTTTTCATTACTACGTACATAACTTAAGTAATTATAATTACATTGGTTTTATAATATATTCTGGATGTCTCCCCTGAATGTTATGTATAATAGTCATGTACTTCACATCAACCTTCAAGCCAATCATTTATTATCCGTATTTTAAAGATGGGGAAACCAAGACTCAGGGAAATTAAGCAATTTGCCCAAATTATTTAAGTAATTAAAATTACACATGACTAGTAAGTGGTGAAACTGTCTGAATCCAAACATCGATGCTTTGCTATGCTTTTTTAATATCAAAAAAATGTCACTCAACAATTGCAATATGTTGTAAAGCATAGAAAAGGAATGAGAGAATTCACACCCACCAGTAGGTAGACTCCTAATTAAAGGTGGGAATTGATGAGAAAAAACTCTGCTGTTCTGTTACAGCAGAGCTAATTATCTGTGACTTGTAATATACTTGCTTTCAAAAAGCAAAAATCTGTCTACAGTACAAATGACATAAGGAAGTACAAGTAAACCAGGAGGTTGCTCTATTTCTTCACTTCATTTTAAAGAACCAACATATCACTTAGCATTGCATTTATATACATGTGATTTAAAGGTACACCTAACGCTCAACAAAGACCCCCTTTGTTCACAAAGACAAATCTATTAAGGTTACTTAATAGATTAATAGATTAAGATTATAAAATGATAAATTCGTTCCTAAGGAGATAAACAGGGTAAAATAATCCTGAATTTGAAGGATTATGCTCATACATTTCCACAGGACAAAGAAGGTTCCAAATTTTCAAACTTGGATGATGAACTAATCACTCAACCATACAATCCAGGAAAAGTAGGAGGGGGAAAAGACTGAGGAACATTAGCAAAAGGAATTAACAAAAGTACTATCAAGATGACTTCATTTAGAAATTAAAAATGAAGTAGAAAGCTATTTGTTTGAAAGGATTTTACAGTAGGTAAAACTCTGGGGAAGAAAAAGCAAAGGGAGAAAAAGGCAAGAACAAATGTAAAACAGCAGAAACGAGAAAGGAGAAATAGCCACAGAGACGCAGAAGATTTTCAGATGTATATACTGAACATTATAAACAACTTTTTGCCTTTAAAAGCTGCACATTTCACCAACATATAGAGTTTTCAAGAAGAATATATGTTTAAAAATGACTAAGAAACAGAAAATCAAAACAGATAATAATCATGGCAGAAAAATAACAATTATTAATCCCAGAACCGTCCCTAAAAAGATACCAGGCTCAGAGAGATTTGCTTGAGTGTTCTGTCGAATGCCGAAGAACCGGTACAACGTCAAGTCTTTAATGACAAAATATATGATAAAGTGCATCTAATTCTTAAAGATCAACATTAAGATGTCTACTAATAATATAACTTGTCACCTTGTTGTTCAAAGGAGAAAACATATATGATACCTCAACAGATGTTAAACAAGAATTTGAGAAAGACTTAATACTCACTCAAAAAAAAAAAAAAAAAGAAAGAAAAAAGCTTGGTAAATGAGAAAAGTAGTTTTCTGTAAGCAGATGGAAGCATGATCACTAATTTTTTTAAAAAGGACAAAGCTGCCAACTTTCATCAATTATCAAAAATTATTCTGGAAGTTCTAGCAGCATAATGGGAGAAAAACCACAAGGATGAATATTGGAAGGGGGAGCAAACATAATTTTTATACAATATTATCTACCTGAGAAATCAAGTGTATTAACGAAAATGTTAGTACAAATAAATGTAGATTAAAATTTAATAATGGGGAAATATTATCATGGTAATATTAACTTTGAAGAAAGCTCCATAAAAATACTCGCACTACTTCTTCCTCTTAGAAGTGATAGAAATTAGAACTGAATTATATTTTTTTATTTTTTTTAATGATTTTTTATTATGTTAGTCACCATACAGTACATCCCCGGTCTCCGATGTAAGGCTCGATGATTCATTAGTTGTGTACAACACCCAGTGCACCATGCAATACGTGGCCTCCTTACTACCCATCACCGGTCTATCCCATTCCCCCACCCCCTCCCCTCTGAGGTCCTCAGTTTGTTTCTCATAGTCCATAGTCTCTCATGCTTCATTCCCCCTTCTGATTACCCCCCCTTTCTTTATCCCTTCAGAACTGAATTATAGAGTCGGTTTTACCACCAAACTACATGTCCTTGGGAAATACAGTTGAACATCTCTTGGCATATTTCTTCAAGTATAAAATGTAATGACAGCCTCTGTTCTGCCTATACACAAACTGACATTTAGATTCAATTCAATTATGTGCATGAAAATACTCGGTACACCGTGTATGGGTTACATCAACCAATTCAAAATCTGACTCCTAAATGCACTAATCTCTCTCACCCATACTTGTGTTTTATTTACACTCCTTTTATTTTTAGAAATGAAATTATTTTTCAGATTCGCTACAGACTTTCTCCAGGATGGGAATTTGTTTTAAAAAAAGCACAAATGATAACCAGTGTTTTTGTTTTAAGTTTCAATTTTTGTATATTCCGTTTCCAAGAGGGGCTCCCTCCCTCAAGGTGAGAAAAGGTCAGTGATACCTCTTGGCCACAAGAGGGAGCTAAACATTTGATTTGCTTGGTTTACCAAAGTCATCTTCTGCCCTATTTCCTGTGCTACTGAATTATTCACTTAACTGTCTTCAAGGTGGGTTTTGATTTGTGGCATTATTTCTATCACCCTGACTTAAAGTCCTCTCATGATTGACATTTCTAGGAGCTGCCTCAGATGGGAAGCACAATAATTATAATATTTACAATAGTGAGGTAACTCATTTTCTTAACATATTTATTTAGCAAACATTCAGCATCAAAAACATCATAAGGGAGAGAGTTGATTGCAAAATCATCTACAAAAAATTTTTCTTCATAAATATTTTGTCTTCCTACTTCCAATGAAATCTGCCTAGAACACTTCATATACTACTATTAAAAAATAAGCATCTCTTTAGTAACAACTCCCCTTGTAAAACTCTACAATGGTCTTAAAGAATACTATGTTTAACACATGTGGCGATCATAGCAAAATAATTGTAAGGGAGTTTATGATTTACAAAATTACTTTTATTTTTTATTTTATTTTTTTATTTTATATTTTTTTATTTTTATATTATTTTATTTTTTATTTTATTTTAATTTTTATTTTTTAATGTTAATCATGGTACTTTTTAAAAAGATTATTTATTTGAGAGAGAGAGTGAGAGAGAGACAGAGCACAAGCAGGGGGAGGGGCAGAGGGAGAAGGAGAAGCAGACTCCCCTTTGAGCAGAGAGCCCCACATTGGGCCCCAGGATCATGACCTGAGCCAAACGCAGACACTTAACCAACTGAACCACCCAGGTGACCCTACAAAATTATTTTTAAATGTAACATTTGATCTTATAAAAAGATTAAATGCATGATATAAACTTCCACACAAAAAATACTAGCCTAAATGCCAAAGAAGTAAGTTTTACATCTTCACGCTACCTTATGAACTAATTATCTTTTAAAAATACTCAGAGTACATATAATCAAACTTACTTACAGCAGTCTAGTAATTTTACATAGAAAAATATGATCCAAATCATGGAGAGTATGTGAATAAATGGCTAGATTTTAATAAGAATTTATTCTAATTTATGACACTGGCAGATCACAACAGTATATGGTGACCATCTCATTTTATTAAGTCAGAACGTTGGAAAAAAAAAATATATATATATATATCAAAATATAGGCAATTAAAATTTGCTGTTCTTTGCCACGAAATATGATAAACAATAGATTCTTGCATTATACTCTTTTCTCTGAGGTAAACTAATCAAGGTGTATTTTTTTCTGCTCTAAGTCTGCAATCCTTATGCTCTTGTTCAAGATAAAATTATAGATATCACTTGTGAGGAAAATACTAAAGAAGAACATCTTGTTTGTGTCTTCAAATTGTCGTAACTGAAATGTTGGATTCTGCAGCCTGGGCTCTATGAGATGACATGTGTCTAGAAAATAGGACTAACCATGGCCTAGAAGAAAAACACTTGTTTGAAATGGATCTGCAGCGTTCTTGGCTTCTGCTTCTAGGGACAAGGGTTTGTGGGCCTAGTAACCTATTTCAGGAGACAGACACACAGTGAGAATAGCCACGCATGTACAAGATACTTAGTCTAACGCAGTGGTACAGTCCACAGGCTCTGGACTACTAGGTTCAAGTCCCAACTCTTCTTCTTACGAGGTGTGTCATCATTCAGGAGGAAAATGGTGATGTTATGGTAACAATCTCATAGGATTGTGGTGAGAATTGTTTAATGGTTCACATACTTAGAGAAATGAAGACAGGCCTATTTTAGCTATTACTATTTTTAGCTATTAGTTTAGCTGTTATTCTTACCGGTTATATTCATGTTATGAAAAGCCAAATGATGTTCCAAATCCAACAACTAAACCAGTTCAGGGACTCTTTGTTTTACTTGTAATGAGATAAATACATACAGGCTGAAGCTACCACATGGGCTCAAGTAAATGACTCTTCATCAGAACACTAGTTTGATCCCGGACTGCATCTCAGGGTTAGACATGTATCTCACAGGCAACCAACGGAATTCTTCTAGATCTTCAAGTCTTTTCCTGCCAACATTTCGCTCCCAGATATATTTATATACATTCTCCATCTCCAGAAGAAAAAAATATTCAAAGAAATCACAACACGAGTATTTGTAATAAAAAATAGGAAGCAGAAAAGCATACCTGGATAATCTTCAGATACATGTACTGAATAGGATACACTGTTAAAACAGGGAAAAAAGAGAAAAGACTCAAATTACTGCTTAGGCAGATGTTTTTACAAAATAAAACCCAACCTCACATTACCCATTCATTTTTACAGATAGAAGTACAAACAAAAAAACCTCTTTGATATCTGACATAGGAAGCTTCCAGGTTCTTAAGATATATTTTCCATGAGTATAAATGGTTTTTGAAATATCTTTCTCCCAACAGTGGTACTTTTAGTATAGACAGGTCTTTTTAATCTCAGCAATATTTAATATTCCCTAATCTATGATCATTTGTGTGTTTGCGCAGATTTTAGAAATCTCTCTCTCTCTCTTTTTTTTTTAACCTAAGTATTCCTCCTATTTGGTATGGCAATTCAGAATTTAAACATTTATTTTTAATATTGGTTCCCCACAATATGCTGTGCTTTTGAAACATGTCCTTTTCTTCAAAGAATTAACAACCGGATGACAGTGTAACTAATAGTTATTCATCAGCCAATCTCTCATCATCATGATATATAACAAATAAACTCTCTCCCGTTCTCTCAGAAAGATGGGGTTGCTTTAAAAATAACTTTCAAATGGCATTATTACAATTTCACAACTCCTTTCTCAGGAACCCTGCCGCCTTTAGCTATTACCTCAGTGACGTATGGGAAGTTCTCAGGCTTACTTGTCCACTTTCCTATCTCTGTCAGCTAGACTGTAAGTCTCTGGAGGTTAGAGTCCATGTCTATCTTTATTTTTAACACCGCCACCTATTATAGTGCATGACACTCAGCACTTATAGCTTTCTGAATGGATCAGGGGAACTGCCGCCTGCCAGAGAAAAGTCAAAATTTAGTTTAAGTTCAGCCAAATTAACTGCCTGCTAAGACCAAAAAACAAAACAAAACAAAAAAAATCAATTCTCTTTGAAAGAACATACAGAATAGAGTCAATGCAAAGTATCATTCACAAAGTAAATTCAATACAACCCAAATTACTTGACATACGAGCAAGCAGGAAAATCTAACCTGTATTCAAGTGGAAATTTGACCCAAGGGCTGGAATTAGCTCACAATGATGTTAAAACAGCTAATATAAATATGCTTAGGAAGGAAAATCCAATCCAAAGAAGAAACAGATGATCAGGGTCTTGTGGGAGCTAGCAAAAGGGCAAGCATTTTGTATTACTAAAGTTTCAGGAGGTGGAGAGAGAAGGAAAAATGCAGGAAAAAAAGGGCTGAAAATTTCCCAATTTGGGTGAAGGACCAATGAACAGACTGAAGAAGCCCAGAAAACCCCGAACAGGGTAAGTACAGAGAAAGCTAAACCCAGGTACACAGAGTCAAACTGCTGAAAACCAAATATAAGGAAACATTTTTAAAAGAAGACAAAAACTTGACACATTACATACCAGAAAATAAGAACTAATGTTTTCATAAGAAACCATGGAGAACAGAGGACAATGGAATGATAAGAACTGGGGGGAGGGAAGGTAGGGCTGACAACTATGAACCCAGAATTCTATATTCAAGCTGTAGATCTTTAAAAATGAAGATAAATTTTAAAACTCACACATAAAAGAAAATTGTAGATATTTGTCCCAGCAAACCTAAAGTAGAAAAAAATCCCAAAGTTCTCGAGGTGAATGGTATCAGAAAATCAAACATCCAGAAGGAATGAAGAGCACCAGAAATTATAAGTATAAAAGACTATTTTTCTCTTAATATTTTAAAAATACATGACTGCTCAAAAATTCTAACATTTCGCTGTGGGATTTATAAAATATGTAAATGTAATACACATGACAATTACAGCATAATGTCAGGGAGGGGCTAAATGGTCATACACAGTTTCAAGGTTCTTACATCTTATATAAGATGTTGTAATACTAACCCTAAACAATAACGCTAAGAAAAATTAAGTATATACTGTAATCCCTAGAACAAAAATAAACTTAAAAAGAACAATAGATAGATGAAAGTGGAATTCTAAAATCATTTTGGAACATTTAATCCAAAAGAAAGCAAGAACAGAGGAACAAAACACAGAAGGGACAAATGAAAAACAAACAGTAAATGGTGCCTCAATCTAATTGTAGCAAGGATTGCATTTAATGCTAACAGACGAATTACGCTGAATAAAAGGCAAAGATGGCCAGAATGGATTAAAAAAAAAAAAAAAGGAAAGATCCAATTCTATGCTGTCTTTAAGAGATTCACATTAAAGGCCCAGATTGAAAGTAAAGGAGGGAAAAGTTATACCATACAAATGGTAAGCATAAGACTTAAGTGTTTAAATTAATAACAAAGACTTCAAGACCAAGATGCAAAGAGATCATTCATAATGATAAAAGGGTCAATTCATCAGGATGAAGGCACAAGAATCATAAATGTGTATGCACCTAATAACAGAGCTTCAAAATACATGAGGCAAAATCTGACAGATAAAGGGAGAAATGGACAACTCCACAATCATAGTTTGAGTAATTAATAGAACTAGACCTCCCCAAAATCATTAAAGACATAGAAAATCTAAAACAGATTTTCATTAAAAACTATAACTGCACAGTATGTTTTTCTTTTCAGGTACACAGTGTTCACCAAGAAAGATCATATACTGTGCTATAAAACTAGTCTCCATAAATGTGAGTGGATGGATTGTTGTGGTTCACCATAGTTCGTACCCTGGGTTTCCTGGCTCATCTGGCTCTTATAACACTAAATCTTAAATCCTCAAAGAGCCCCTGCCTTATAGATTTGTGAGTGGACTTTGGGTTATGTGACTGTGGCCACAGACAATGCAACCCCCCCAGGCAAGCCCAAGTCTGCCAGACTCGACTAATCAAACCCCTAACATGGGGTTTGTCCATGGAAAGAGATTACACAAAGACAAGAATGAATAAGGAAGTGAGTAGGAAAACAAGATGGTTAGTAATGAGACCAACTATTGATATACTGTTCTTTCACAAAGTATATTTAATTGTTTAATTAACTCAAAAAGCATTTCTTGGTAACCTGATAAAAGACAAACGTGTTAATGTTAGCTAAGATTTAGGTAGAAAAAAATCAGGAGATGATTTTGTATGATTAATTCAGGAGGAAACAAAGAATGTAGAACATAAAGAATGTGACAGACACAGGAACTTAAACAATTTAAAGCACAATAGAATTTTTTTTACTTTTTATTTTTATGTAATTATAGGTTTACATGAAGTTGCACAGATAGCAGAGTGGTCTCATGTAGCCTTTATCCAAGTTCCCCCATTAATTATATGTTATACACCAATAGTACAATATCAAAAGCAGGAAATTGACATTAGATAAAGTTTGCATATAGTTCTAGGTTATTTTATCACATTTGCATCATGTACTCACTATCGTACATCAAGATACCAAACTATTTGACCATTCAAGGATTTCCCTCATGCTACGCTCATTAGAGTCAAACCTGTCTCCCTCCATCCCAACATCCTCAACAGCCACTAATCAATTCTCCATCTCTTATAATGTTGTCATTTCAATAACATTATACAAATGGAATCCGAGAGTATGACATGAAGCACAACAGGATTCTGACGCAAAGTTAGTATTGTGAAAAAATTACTATGATTGGCGATATTTAGGATAGACTGAAGATGAGGGAGACTGGATTCAAAAGCGACTGTAGTAGCAAAATATGAGCAACTATCAGTGGGGAGGTAAGTAACGGGGAGGAGAAGGCAGGAACAAATGGCAGATGTTGGAGCCCAGCCAAGAGACCAGCTTTGGAAATCATGGCCCTGAATCAAACGCCAAGAATTAGAAGATAAAATAACCACGCCAGTGATGCTTCAAATAAGCTGGGGGAAATACACACTATGACCTCAATGAATTTATTTTCCCACAAGTCATCCCCTTAGACAATGGAACTACACTATGTAGAAATGAAATTATCGATGATCAAGGCAACCCTTCATGTGGCAGTACTATGTGACAGAAGCCTGGGATCTTGCCAGAGATTTTACTCAATACTAAGCTGAGTTAATTCCCAATAGCCTACCATCTCAACCAACAGGAGTTGGCTTCATTTCTCATCCATCTGAATGTCTAAACCCAAAAGGAAGCCTTAATACGTTCCCATGTCTATCTCCAATTAGGGAGCCTGCTGTAATCAGAGCCACACAGACAGAGATCAAATTCCAGCCTTGAGCCTCAGTAGCTGAGTGCATGCGAAAACTTACTTCAACACCCTCAGCTTCAATCTCTTTCCCGTAAAATGGGAGAATCCAGACCTACAGTACAAGCCTGCTGTGATGATTTAGTGGTTTAACAGGTGTAAGGTCCCCAGAACAACGTCAGACACAGAGCAGCAGGTGCTAAGTAATTCTAGTCAGCTTCCAGTACAAGCAAAGAAAATTTACAAAAATGAAATGTTACATGAATGAATGTTTATTGGAGAACTCAATTTACTCAAAATCACAACATATTACATTAATCAGAGACCTAAACTAACACTGATGATTTTATCTTATGGTTGTATTATCCTCATGATTTTAAGAGACATTTCCGGGTTCATGATCATACCTAATTTTTCAAATACAAAATAGAAAGCAAAAGCCCTACAAAATGACTCATCAGCTCCCGTGCTATATAGCATTTTCTTGGTAGTACACCAGAAGGAAAATCACCAGGGCTGTAAAATCCAAATCAGTTTCACTCTGTGGCTTACAGAGTTCTTAGGGAAACAATCTAGTACAAGCAGACATGGATGATTAAGCTAAAGGACCTAATAGGCAGGGCTGGGGGGGGGAGCAAAAAACCAAGCTTAAATAGATACAGGAGTAAGGGTAGCATGTGCTGTACATACTGAATACTAAAGCAGACAAAATTATCATGAGGAAGTGAGTGGGAAAGGTGAACACGTGAAGGAAGAGAAAGGTGGAGCAAGCTCTGAATTCTGATTCAGGAAAAAAAAGGCCTTCAAAATTTTAGACTCCGCTAAACTACTATTATACTGAGATGCTTTGTCAGAGGAATTCAGTCCGTCACTCTGTGTTTGGTATATACTGCCTGTACTGCACAGCACTGGGTTTGATTTTGTTTTGTTTACAATTTTATTTATTTATTTATTTATTTGTTTATTTATTTATTTATTTGCCAGAGAGAGAGAGAAAAAAGAAGGGGTAGCAGCAGGCAGAGGGAAAAGCAGGCTCCCCGCTGAGCAAGGAGCCGGGTGCAGGACTCAATCCCTCATGCCCTGAGCCGAAGGCAGACACCTAACTGTCTGAGCCACCAGGCGTCCCTTCCCCACCCCCCACCCCTGCCCAGGTTCTTAATATCACACATTTAAGACAAGAATCTATAAATTATTTCTATAACCTTAATCATTTCTTAAATAAAATGGCTGCTTCCACCTCTTATTCCTCTGAAAGCAACTGTCCCTACCAAAGATCTCTCTCTACTGCCGAGAACCTCTGAAGGAGATCCTGGGGGGCCTTCAGATGCTCACTACCTACCTAATCCTGTATTTTGTTTCGACATGTGTTTACTTCTGTAATTAAAAGCATTCATAAGGTCATTATTATGCGTAACCTCACCACTCACTCCATTACCATCCTATTTCTTCCGAAATGCCTGCAAAGAAGTATGAATAGACGGAGTTTAGATCTAGTTCCCAAGTTCACAAATCAAAGAAGATCCTTTAAAAATAGTAGGGAGCTGAGGAAAATGGCAGTTTTAACATAACAGGGAAGGGAACTCGGATCCGAACACAAAATTGTTTTAGATTTTTAGACCTCTCGGAGGTACTGGATTCAGTGGCTGTATTTTACAAGTGGGCCCCAAAATGTTTCTGCCACCTCAAACTCAAGAGTCCTGGATTCTGAGTTCATACTTTCTCATCTACATCCGGGGGTTTTGACAAAGCGAGCAAAACCCAGTATTTCATTGTATCTTTTACTTTACTCTCTAAAACAATCTCTCTGATAAACCAATCCTTCCATAGCTTTTCTTTCCCAGTTAGATCACTTTAAAAATTTACATGAAAAAAAGCAAAATGCAGAAACTGACAAAACACTGCAGCTCCTGGCCACCAGTCCTCCATTCTACTCAACAATGTTGCTGACTGCAGGCCTCAGCTCTGTACATTCACGTCCACTTGCAAGACAACAGCTTAGACCTGGGGATGTATGTTCCCTACCCCATTCCCAGACCTCCTGGGAACCTACCAGAAGAAAATGCACTCTGATACCTCTTCCCCAGTTCAGTGTCACAGGGTGAAAAAGATCCTGTCTGGCTATCCATCTCTACAACCAACTCTTGCATCTCAAGCTGGAAGGTGACTTGGCATGCTAGAAGCTCACATCTGCTATTCTGATGCAATTTACTTCCCAAAATCTTCACTATCACATTCATTATCATTTTTATCTTCCATAAACATTTTCTAAACATCCAAGTCAATGAGCTATAGCACCCTCATCATTTACCATTATTAGCTAACAATTGTTTTGTCATTTATCCAGGATTAGGAATTTCTAGGGCACTCTCTTCCTCTTTACTTAAAAATCTTCACATCACCCACATCCATATGGACAACGTTAAGCTGCATATGGTTCCATGACCTCATCTTCCCTTAATTTTAGCTCACCAAATCCATGGCTACACCTTGGACCCTGGCCTGAAGCATAATTGCTCTCCTAAAATCTCAACCCAGTGTCCCACTTTTTAGCCACAATTTTATAACTTTTCAGCCTCCACTCTTTTATTCCTACTCACTGACACCCACCAATTCCCATGCTTTCTTTCACTCCTTGTGCTCTTCATAGTCCCTTCCAGCTTCATTTCCTTCTTTATGTGACATTAGACCCCTAACTGCTCTCCGCATACCATGTTCAACTCCTTCAGCGTGTACCCCTATTTTTCCCATGCAGATTATCTACCAGACCTAGAACACCCAACCACTGATAAATCATTTCTCAACTCCCTACACTTGGGCTATGAATGCTGTTGGAGAGGACAGTGGATCGAAAGCATCTATGCATCCACGCCAGCTCTGCACAACCTTGCTCAGTAAGCCCTCATACCCTCTTCTGTGTCTTCTTCTTAATAGATTTTTCAAACCTTCACAACTTTCTAACATCCTGTAACAACCCGCCCTTTCAACTACCCTTATTAAGATAAAATAGATCATCATATGGCTACTCCCACTAGGCATTTTTTCATTTCTTTCTCCCACCAACCACCTATAAGCTAATACTTTCTCTTTGCACCCAGGAAGATGGAAATGTCTGTTCCTTTATCTAAGACTAAACCGTCTAGTTGATTTATAGATGCCATAAGTGAAGGGTCCATTTGGGACCTTGTTCCACAATTTGAAATTAATAAAAAAAAATCTGTAATTACAGACGTGTGAAAAGATTTACTCACGAAGATATTAATGGTAGCACTATTAAAATGAAGACGTACCCAGAAAGTCAAAAATGCCAGTAATAGGATTATATAGACTATTACGTACATATAATGTAACACCAGGCAACTGTGAAAAAGTAATGGTGTAAAATAATATTGTAATGAAAGAGACACGTGTTTCTGATGCATTAAGGTACATACAAAAATGTAGACAGCTACAACATATTTTCATTAAAAATATGTAAATTCATATTTATTTACTACAAATACATACTGATAGAAGCATGGCTAGAAAAATAATGACAAATTTCAACATTTGTTATCTCTTGTTTATTGGCTGAAAGGGAACTTTATTTTTTGTATCTGTATTTTTTCAATCTTTATGATAAGAAATAATAAAAAGGGGAGGAACTTGTAATGTTTAAGCTCTCCCTTTTCTAATTATCACTCCACTTGCCTTCTTAAAATCAAGTTTTGCCAAGAGTCACTAAGCCCTTTTTGCTACCTGCCCACTCGCATGTGGACACTCCAACCTGGCCTCCACTCCTAGGACCCCACCGACATTCTGCTGCTTCACAATAGCACTGGCCTTTTTTTTTTTTTCCTGGTCCTTTTCTTACACAAATTCTCAGGCGCATTCAAATAAAAATAAAGACATCATGAAATCCTCCTTTCTTGGCTCCTGAATCCCACATCTTCCTGGGTCCCCTCTTATTTTTGAAGATGCTTTTCTGAGTCTCTTGACTTTTGATATTTCACATTTCATGCTGTTTTCCTATTTCAATGCTTTCCAGTCCTGACTGCTCTATTTTTTCACATGAGTAATCTCAACTATACCCATGAGAGTCTCCTACCAGCCATGAGCAGAAGGCTCAAAAATTCCCCATCTCCAAATCAGGTGGGCAGCTTTTTTATTTCCCCCCACATTTCAATGGGATATTCTGCAAGCAAACTAAACCCAACTCATACAAAACAGAACTCACTGCGCCTTCTTTACATTAATTTTCAACTCAACAAATTAAATACCAAGAAATTTGGGGCAAATAATAGCAGCACCTGCTGTTAGGAACTATAGATCTACTTTCTATTTGACCATATCAGGGTGCAAGACGCTTGGCCACTTTCTGGAGCAGGGTAAGTCTGAGTTAGTTGATTTGAGGTGGGACCTGGAGTGTGCATTTCTAAAAAGCACGCCAAGTGATTGTGATGAAAGTAAGCTTTCATCAAGACCCTGTTTCCAAAAAACACAGATACTGACTCTATAAAATTAATGCTAATTCTTTAATATGTCTTCCAGGGCTCTTCATGATCTGACCCATAACTCTCTGACCAGCCAAAACCCTACCAAATACCTAGAGACCTGAACTGCTAAATATTTCATATTCTACCATTACCAAAACAATTCATTTTAATCACACAAAGGAAAATGGCTCCAGGCTCTGGATGTGAAATCTGACTCCACCATTATCAACTGTGTGACTAGAGCTAGATAACTTCCACTCTTTGACTCAGTTTCCTATCTGTAGTTTTCTATCTCTTAGGGTTGCTAGAAGGAGTAAACTGGTTAATACATGTAAAACACTTTGAAGGAAAGAAAAAAAAAAAAGACACCAAGCACACCAAAGTTTCCAATAAACATTAGCTGCTTCATTAGTAAATATCCTTATCATTATTATTACTCCTACACATAGACTTAGTTTCCTGCAACACACTCCCCACTCCCCTCAAGACTCAATCTCAAGGACGACTTCCTATGAAACTTCTCCAGCAACCCAGGCAGACTTGGGTGTTTCTTCTGCTATGTCCCACCTCATCTCTAGACTGAAGGTACAGACCAAACATTCTCATCCTCAAATTCCCCCGGCTTCGACACAGTCACTTATCACTCAAAAAATAGTTTCTGAATAAACGAACGAATCATATCTTTTTCCAAAATTTCTAGAGGATATACCATGACAGTCCTTGACAGACTATGTATTACTTCAGCAAGTGCTGAAATATTTGATGAAAATCAGCAAATGTTGGTAACTCAGCAGTTCTCCCTGTGGGTCCACACCACCGTGCAAGGGAGTATCAGGCTCTTCTGTCACCTTCTCTTCATAGGCTTTTTGTGATATCCAAAACAGAGTGGGTTCTGAATGCCCAGATCATAGGTATTCTCTGTATTTCTCATTTTCAAATCTACATACTGAAGGTGATACTTGCATTATTACCAGTCTTGACAGCATGAGTTGAAATTCAGTGACACTATGTAGGGGAAGATCTTTGCTCCAAAAAAATGGAAGCATCACAGCTACTTTCAATACAAACAAGTAGAAATGTTAGCATTTCAAACTGATCATTAGTTCACTAGTTTACTTGTCAGGAGAGTACTACACAGGAAAGTCCTTTTTTAACCTATCTTGAAACCTATCTTTACTCCTATCTTGAAAGTATAGAAGGAAATGTCAGTTCTCCTAGGCAGAACTGGAAAGTGGTATAGAAAATGTTTGAGCAGGGATTTGCTGGGACATGATATATTCTGTGCCAGGAGCAAGCATGTTTAGTCAGGCCTATAATGACAACCATATATATATATATATATATCTCCTAGCTGCCCCTCTTCTGCAGCATTCAACAGTAAGACAAGAGACTAAGCTCTCACTCCAGAAGACAAGACATATCTTTCTGGCCAATGAAATAAATTGTTGATGTAGGACAATTTATATTACCCTTTACAAAGGTAAAAGGGTGAAGATGCTTGCCTGATAAATGTTGTTACTCAATAATACATATGTTCATACATTCAAAGCTTATTTGATAATTTTTAAAGTTATACTTTCAGTAAGTGATGTAACAAGATTAAAGTAATGCTGTTCCTTTGTGTGACTTTTAGGGAATTGACTGAGTCAGCAACTTCATGCTTAAATATTATATTATAGGTCACATGCTTAGAATTTTAAGTAAACCATCTTCTCAAAAGAGATGAACTCGAAGGACCTACGTCCAACTTTGCTTAGTAACCCAGATGCATGCTTTATTTAGGATATTAATATGCCATATGGTATGAGCAAAATTTTTCTTTTATACTGCCTTAGTCAAAGAAGAGAGCCAACTGCATATTTAAATAAAGTTCCGTTTCTCTCTTATTCTTTAATTATAACCAAAAATAAAAGGGAGGTCACAAATGCAATTTCAATGGATAGAGCATGGCAAGTCATCAACATTAAATTTATTACATATAAATATCATTTCCATATTTCCTCCCCAAAGCTTTATGTCCGGACTTTTCTTCTCTGTGCAGTTTGCAACTAATTCAACAATCTTTTTGATAAATATTCACTAAAATGTAGATGCTTTTCCCGCCACGGTTTTATATCTAGGTTCGAGTTACACGTGGCTGCTACTAATGATTTACACAACATGCCAGGACTGGAAAGCCGGATATGATCAAATAATTCTAAAAATGAAGTAAGGCTTTGTGGAGGCAAGAAAACATGCTTTAAGAAAACACTATAAATATTCAGAGATAACTACAACAAATACTAAGCTATTACCTCGGCAACTTTCTCAAATCCTTAAAGTATTGTAAGATCAGTTCTTTCCAGATAACTTCTTGTGGAATATCAAGGACAATTCTTAATACCACCTGAAGACCCTGAAGGATTTGGTCTACCTACTTGTCTCATCCCCAACTTGTCCTGCATTCTCTCTGGACTCCAACAAAAAGGATCCCCTTTACTTCCTAAGCATGCCTCATTCCCTCTCCCTGGAATGCTCTCCTCCTTTTTGCCTTAACTCATTCTCATCCTTCAGTTCTCAACTCAAATGTCACCTCCTAGGAAGAAACTTTGTGATCACCCCTCCCCGACTTAGATTTTACTCTACAGCAGTTATGCAGTTTGCAATTCTACACTCATTTGCATGACATTAACATCTGCTTCCTCCAGGAAATATATAAGAATGGAAGGCACTCCTGTTTTCTTCACCTGAACCTCCCAGCAACTATCATATGCCTAGGATATAGCAGGAACACTGTAATTAATTGTGGAATGAATGTTTATTAATAAATGTATAAATCCTTTAGCTTTCCAACTTGGAATAATCTTCCTCACAAAATTACTTAGCAACCGTGATTTAGTTTACAGCCTGAAGAGCACAGTAGAAAGAACACAGACATTAGAATATGCCTTTACAAGCCATGCGAGCCTGAGAAAAAGAACTGGCTAACCTCCTGCTTATTTGTGAAGTGAGATAACATCTACTCTTAGTATTGTCAAGAGGATTACATGGAAGATGATAAGTGGAAGAAAGCAGCTTGTGTAATAAGAGGAGACAATCAATAAACATATTTCTCAACTCGCTCCCCTTCCCCAAAACTCAAGCATGAAAAGATACAAAATAATTCTGTAATGGACATCTTTACTATCCATGCCCCTCCTTCCCCTCCCAAGCCCTTGGGTTTGCAGGAGGAGAATCCCTTCTCCCAGGGGAGAAAAGAGCTGAGCAAATGGGAGAAAAGAGCTGAGCTAAGCCAATCAGATAAGCCTAGTTTTGGCTGGTAGCCTTTTAACACCTGTGGTAAACAGAGAAAGGTAGAGCCCAGAAAATTTTGGAGATGGAAGCAGAGGCCTGATCAAACTAAACCTAAATCTCCTTATCAAATGTACTTTTCAAGGAACAAATAACTTTCTTTTTGCTGTTTTTTTTTTTTTTTTTTTAAGATTTTACTTATTTATTTATTTATTTTAGAAAGAGTGTGTGAGTCGGGGAGGAGCAGAGGGAGAGAGACAAGCAGACTCCGTGCTCCACGTGGAACCCCATGTGGGGTTCAATCCCATGACCCTGAGAGATCACGACCTAAGCCAAATCAAGAGTCGAACACTTAAACAACTGAGCCACTCAGGCGCCCCCCACCTTTTGCTGTTTTAAGCCAGCCTAAAACATTTTTTTGTTTTTCAAGCAAAATCATCCCAACTTGTACACAGACCTATTAAGCTGCTTGAGCTGTTTCAATGTGAACATCTACAAGCTATTTAAACTAAAAACCCATAAACATAGAGCCTTAATTTAATTTTATGATTTTTGTTACAAAGTGATTTACTTAGGATTTACTTGAGTGATTCACTTAGGATTTTAAATAATATTCACACATTTTATAGAACTTGTGACCTGAAATCAACTGTAGTAAATAAGATACTACACAAGAAAAGTTGCAAGTTCACAGGTCTTATTATTTTTCAGTTTGTCAAACATAGGCCATTTTCTTTAGGGTATGTTTTTTTTCTTTGTGGTTAAATGATTTTTTTAGTTCTTCATAGGCATTTGGTTTGTTATTTTGTTTCAATATGTATATATGTATATACAGTTGGATTTGGAAAACTGTAGTCCCAGCCACTGCTCTTCTTGTTTGTTTCTGGACTACAACCTTTTGGGTAGTCAGCAACTCAGCAGGAGAGAGAGGATACTTTCAGACTAGAAAACAGTATTTCTAAGTGCTTGCTACAATCAATTAGCCTTTCACTCTTCATTAAGCTTTTGAAAAATGATTTGTTCTCACAAGATTAATGTGGAAAGTGTAATTATTTGAAAACAAGGGTACTGTACTTAAATATGACATATTTTGACCACAAAGTTAACTGATTACTAGATATTCAATTAACAAATGCAGTTTCATTCTAGCCAGTGAATATGTAACTAAAAGGTAGTCTCAAAGTAAAAAATACATAACACAAAAGGAGCCATGCAAATGGTTTTAGCAAAGGAAAGGTGGCAGTTGTAACAAGTATAATAACCAGTTTTGAATGCAGGTCGAAACTCAACACTGAACTAGTATGTTGATTTTTCCTGTGCGAGGAGAAGATTCATGGAGGCAGACTCCACGGACCCTAGACCCAATGAAACAAGAATGACAGAAGACTGAATTAATGGATGGGTACCATTTAATTGTAGGTATTTGTTCAGATATTGTTGAGGCTGTCTTAATATTCTATTTTCTAATGGATATATGAGGAAGACTTTCATCTTTTTGTTTCCTCTTAAGCTATACCTAACTTTCAATTTGGTAGACATTGCTTTTTTCAACTGAAACAAAACATTTTAAGACAGCATCTAATTCTCACTGACCTCTCCAGAATTCAGAAACGAATGAGTGCCCTTACTTTCCATGACCACATAGTTATTTTCATAGGTTCAATAAGAATTTTCCCTTTCTTTTTACCAGAACATTAATGGACAAATCAATTGTGTAACAAAGCTACCCCTCTAAGATCATATTTGAAAATGATTTTCATTTAATCAGAAATGACAAGCAACTACTGAGGGACAAGGATTGACTTTACATGTGGAAGTAATGCTTACAAATCTCTCCCAAGAAAACTGGCCTAACACCTGGCTGATAGGTTCCCAAAGTTACAAGAGGGTGAGAAAGGTCACTTTCAGTCAGGACAGGATCCTGCCTTGGCAAATGTTGGGATCCTCAACCAGACAGAAATTCACCCAATTGCATAGATACTAAAGATGAAATGTGTTGGAGAGTTTATTGGTTTTGTTTTCCTAACCTCAGAGAAGTAAATAATAGAGGCTTTTAAGAGTCCAATCCAAGGTTTTTAATAAAAATTTCTCAATCACCTCAATAGCTCATGGTCCTAGATCTGCAAACTCAAGGAGGCCTCTATGGCCAATTAACATTCTTGCGGCAGCATTTTTTGATGAATTACCTTTGTAAATTATTTACGCTTTCGGGAGGAAGACTACAACGAAAAACGGTCAAAAACTTGAAAATGAGCAAAAAAGACACTGGATGTTTTCCACTGAAACAATGGACCCTGCAGAGATTCTCTGATCTAAAGCGGTTTCTGATTAATGTAGCTATTTTTAAACCCTGCAGGGATAAAAGCTAAGTTATTAAAAAAAAAACACAAAAAACCTGATCATAATGCAAATTAGTCCTGTTCATGGCATTACAAACGAGCTTTTTTCAGTAAAGAATATATATCTTGATAAGTTAAATGTCTGTACTGCCAATTCTCATTGAACCATCTTTAGTATGCAAACATAAGCAAAAAATTGACAAATGAATGCCTCCCTATTTCAGATTAATTTAGGTGCTAAACTGATTTAGTCAAGTTTATAAATACAGTAGATTTTGCTTAAAATACGTGTGGGTTGTGAAAAAGTTACAAGTAACTAAAAGGTTCACAAGCAGGGATTAGTTAAATAAATAATGGTATATCCATTACGAAGGTCTGCAGACACTTAAAAGGGATGTAGACTGTAATCTAATAATACTGTCACCCCATTTTTATTAAAAATTTGGATGTACATATCTTTATTAAAGTGTATTCATAGTTGTATAGGGCTTTGTTGGGGGAGAGGGGCATAAAGGTATACTTTCTGGGGAGAAGCCTTCTTGGATGGTTGTTATTGCTGATGAGGTTTGCTTTCTTTTCTTCCAATTCTTCTGGAATAAATGTTTTCATATTAATCAAATATACCTCTAGAGGAAAACTACTAGAATTAATTTAAAAACTGTATTTCACAATCCACATAAGAGTATATTCATTAATAAAATGGGGAAACACCTCTATATCTCCTGGCTAGATCCTATACATCTTTCAGCAATCAGTTTGCATTTTTACTTTCTAGAGGCCTCTCTCTCAGCTTCCCCTCACTCTGTCCAATCTGATGCAGACAAGATTAAGACCCCTTACTAAACACTGTCAGAGGGCCCCTTATGACCCCCTCTTAAAACTTTTCATAGCTATAATTGGGGTCAACATCAAATCAATGCTTCTTTCCCCTACTAGATATAACTTCTGTATGTATCTTATTCACTGGTGTGTCCCAGATGCTCAATATATATGCATATTACATCCTAAGGAGTGCACAAAATATATATATAGCTCCCTTGCCATGTACACTGAATGATTCTTAAAATCTGGCAGAGTAAGAAGTATTTAATGTATTACTAAAGATAAACAAACCTAAATCCAATCAACTTAAGTCTTTTTAGAAGTCTGATTTTAGGAATGATGAATAACACTTGCCTTTCACTCATGGAATAGATTTTTTACATACGTAATATTTTAAGGGATTCTAATTTGACCTATAATGTGTCTGTATGAAGCAAATCACCGTAATGGAATTTTATTGCACTGTATAAAGTCCTGAAGTAAGAACAAAGGAGTCACACTGTCTGTGTTTATACTTTATATGCAGGGGGCTCAAGGCCATTCATCTATAATTCAACATGCTCAAAATCATGAAAATATTACATCTGATATTTGCAACATTGATTATAAAATCTGAACAAACAATGAAGGGCACTGGAAGGTCTTGAAATTTCGATATTTGCAGGCCATGCAAATATGTTTAAATAAACTGTAGAAAATACTCTGTTCAGAGAGCTCCCCAGGAACCAAACAAATGAACACTGAATCCCATTACAGCACTACCACATGAGAGAAGCAACCATCAATCTGGCTTATAAAAATGTTCTTCCAGTCACTTAAAGCCCATTTGTTCATGATTAATTTCTAATATAGCGATACATTACAATGATAACTAATGATACCGAAGCTCTAGAACATAGGTTTGTCTAACACTTGGTTCTGCATATATAATCTTGTTATAGTCTGGATTTAGGGTGGGCATAAATATCACGCTGTCTCAGCTTCCCTTTCTAGGCAATGCATGGTTAAATCTGTGCCTTGGCATCCTTGATTTTGGCACGGTGAATTTCACTGAAGAAAATGGGAAAACTCCGGCACCCATGGAAAGTCACTTCTCTAATCTCTAAAAATAGGCAAACCTCTTCGCTTCAGATAAGTCAATGAAGAAACTTCTCAGGTTACAGAGAAAAGCAAAGAGAGAGAACGAGAGAGAGAGAGAGAAAGAGCATTATTAACTGTTCTTGTTCAGTCAATCTGAGAAAGAAAATGTATACTAATCATCCTGGGAACATTTTGCAATTTGGTTGAGAATTACACATTTCTAAGGACATGAAATAGGAAAAAAAATCAATTTTACACAATTTTATATAACAGTAAATACATCACTGACAAACTGCAGGTTGTTTAAAATGATTATGTGATGTTCAGCAAACAATTCACTTATATGCTGCCCTCTGTTATCACATACAGGCTGAGTTTGTAGGATAATCATCACTTTCACGTCCAGAGACAGCCCGAAGCAAACGAAGAACTGGATACTCCCACACCATCGCAAAGGTCTTTTCTTCTCTTTCTCCTCTTTTTCTTAAAAGGGCCAGTAAGAAGGAAAATGATAAAATTTCTGTCGTGAGCTTTCCCAACCCCCGTCTCTACCCTCAAGAAACCTTCAAAAATTATTATGAATTTCACATATACCAATTAAAAAAAAAAAGATAAATATCCACACAGGATCTTCAATAAAACCTCCTTTTTAAAAAAGAGGAAGATAAAGTTCAATGTTAAAAGCCTCTGTATCGCTCTTATTTATACTTTTACATTTAATATCATCATATCATACATTCCCTCAAGACTTTCTGAATGCTTCCAAAATTACTGCTCATAACAAAGTACACTTACATTCAATTTCTTCATTAGAAACTCTTCTAATGTCCAGTTAATGGGGAGCAAGAAAATACTCCAAATGGGACAAGGTCACTTAAGGAAGACTTCTGGAGGTAAGTGTATAATACTTGAGAACATACTAGACATTGAGGAGTACTACAGATGAACCAGTGTGAGAATCAGATCTGTAGAGAATTGTAGGGAAACTGAGCTGGCAGGGAAACAAGTAACCTAAATGAATATTAAAATGAAGCCTCACGCGATAAGAAGAGATGGAAAGTGATGGTAAAGACATTAGATTCTACCGCAGATAGCGACAAAACACCCTTTTTTGGTGTAACAAATTGTGAGGTTGTGAGTCCATAACTGATGAGTCGTTTTCTAAATTGTTTAACCACCGTTATTTCCATCCCTGAATATAGTTTAATTAAAATTTAAATATACATGCTATTAAAGCTGAATATAATCTTTCAAAAATTGACATTATAAAATATGAAGTGAAAGTCAATCAGGGAATCCCTTAAAAGCTTTTAAGTTAAAGTCAATCAATCAGGAAATCATTTAAAAGCTTTTAAAAAACTACTTCAAGAATTATAGTTTTTCAAGCAAAAGAAAATGTTGTCCATAAAGTATTGATATTAGCAATTTGAATCTTCAGTTCTTTTTTAAAAGTCAAGTTGCCCACCAGAGAGTCTAATAGACAACATCTGTTATGTCAGAACAAGTTTTTCGTCCATTTTAAATCAGTCTTCTATGACCATAAGTCACAGATAAAAAAGCACTGTTAAGTGAGACTTACTCGGTTTAATTCCTAGAGTTACCAAAAAAGAAAGAAGATATTATGTGCTGAGTAAAAACCGTTGCATGTCGTTTGCATTTGTCATTAAAAAAACAATTCTTACTCCTTTGTTTTCAAAGCCAAATTACTCAACAACATACTGAACGTTTCCAACGCATCCGTTAATTAGTTTTTATGCAAATATCAGTCTGCATATCAACTATT
This sequence comes from Ursus maritimus, assembly GCF_017311325.1. Lineage (NCBI taxonomy): Eukaryota > Metazoa > Chordata > Mammalia > Carnivora > Ursidae > Ursus > Ursus maritimus. The sequence continues at coordinate 27,994,096 of NW_024423897.1, forward strand.
TCTATTCAGAATTTCTTTTTAACCATGTTTAGCAAATCTGTATAAAATCCTGTTTGCATTTGTAGCAAGCACAAAACTGGTTTTAAAAATTACAAGTACTATGCACTAATTTTTATGGATAAGTACCATGGTATACTTTGTGCTTGTTAAGATTCTTTCCCATATAATACGTAGTTTATTTTTCCAAAGTCTAGTTCCACCCTTTCTTAGGGGCAAGCACTAAATTATTGTCTCTTTATCACATTACTTCCAGTGCCAGCAACAATAAGAAACCAATATTCTTATGCTCACATGCTAATAATCCCTCAGGACAATCAGGATGGTAAAGATCACAGTCTCTCTTATCTGAACCCCCAGTGGCCAGGTGTATTTTGAAATTCAGAGTTTTTCATATTTTAGAAAGAGAACAGAGTGCACATTTTACACCTTATCATCAAAAACAACAATACACCTGGAGAGAGGCATGAACATTTCCACAATAAACAAATTCATGTCAGCTCAGATCAGTTTGTCAATAATGGGCCAAATTTAATAACTTTGTTTCAAGTTTCAGAGTTTTTTGGATTTAGAAATTGTGGATAATAAACTGTATGTGTGTGTACACACACACACACATACTTGCATATATTTTAACTTTTAATATCTGAAACGATAACCCATGAGGTCACATTCTGTAATTAAGCGAATATGTAACTGATTAAAAGAAATCTATACGCGAATACCTAAGCATCGAGCCCTACATTTCATGTTTTCCTAATGACTGTACCCAGAAAAAAAAAAGAGAGAGAGAAAATTATTGCAGGAGATAACAAACATTTCCCATCACAGTAAGATTAGATAAATGCTTCTTCACAATCGAAAGAACAAAAAGCTGTCTAGTGATCCTTTATTCAAGGTTCAACAAGCACATCTTCTTCAGCATATAAATAAATTCAAGAACTCCACCGGACTTCCTGGATTTACACGAGCCACACCTGTTCAAGCAAAGGCACAATGCTATGATTTTCCTAGTTTACATTTTCATTTGACTCGAGTCCAACAGACAAACATGTTCATTCTTTTGGACAGAAAAGCAAAACAGAAATCAATTGAAAAAAAGAAATTCAAAATGGAGAGACTTTGTTTTGATTTCCCTCTTTCAAGGCCAAAGAATAAAAGACTTGAGAGAGGGGAGAGATGGAGGGGTGGGAGGTACATAGTATGATCTTGATTTCACAGAGTAGTAGAGTGAAACAGAAGTCAGTAATCACCTAATGCACACTCTCAATGTACAGATGAAGAAACATAATTTTATATGGATTCCCCCATTTCCATGCAGAACCAGGAGCAGAGCTAGGCTTTCTGACTTTTTCCTCTAAGTCATTTGGCCTCTTATGATTTTGTAAGCCGAGCTTTGTTATGGCAAGAAATTTATGATTATTTTGCAACAAGATTCTAATCTTTCCTCCTCAAAATATTTCTGAGGATAGAAGGCACAGAGGAAAGTTACTGTCCCAAAGTAAGCCAAAGCCACCAGGTGTCCCTTCCTCCACAGGTTACAACCTTGTCTTGCAATTAATATACTTAAATTTATGTAGGTGCTTTTTTCATCTGTTCGATTTCACCTTTCATCATTATTAACAAAAGAAATGATTCACATTCTAAAAGTACAGCGTTGTTTTCAAAGAAAGCCACTTACTCTATAACAAAAATATCTTCATGATTTTTGGCAACTAATTCCATCAGTTAAAGTACTGGTTAATAATCAGCACATACACCCAGTTCTGTCCCATCAGCTTTTCAAGAAATAAAAATAGGTCTGACATTTATAAAATTATATAGACTAACAAAGAAAAAAATGATGAGACTAAGACCAAACAAAATCCAGTTAAAATTCTTATACAATCTATACTGATGACTCTAAGTTTTATGTTTTTTAAAAACATATTTCAATTTCAAAAGAGGAAATACACCCAAATGCTTATCCTAATTAGTATCAGACAAACAGTAACACTTCTTAATACCTTAGTTAATACGTTCCCATGTGTGTTCCCTTTGAGAAGGGATTTAAAATGTTTGTATGACAATACTTGCATTCTCAAACGCATCTCGCTCCTTTCTTCTCCCACGTTCCATCCTAAAATAAATTCTGTTCAGGTAACAGACATTTAATAAAAGATAGGAAATGTTTCAAGGCCAGCCTTCATAGTCCTAACACATACTTTTTTCTCCTTTTAAAACCAATGAGTATTTTTATGTTTAAAGTCTGCAAGGTGACAAGAAGGATACTGAAGTTGTCATCAGTGTCAAGAAAGAGTCCAAATTTATCGGTAAGAAAGGGAAGGAAAAACATTTGAGACAGCTAATCTGGAAGAGATGGATGGAAGATGCCTGCAGGAGATATTCATACCTAACTGAAAAGAAATAATTCAAAAAGAGTTACCCTTCTGAACTGCAAAAAGAAATAAAATTTATTCCCATAACACTCATAAAATTATAGTCATAAAAATGGACCATCTATCTGGGCCTCTTATTTTATAGGTAAGGAAATTAAGGTGTGGAGAGGTCTGTCAATTTGTCTTTGGTTACAAAGCACTTGGTCCAGAACTTGGGTTTCCTTTGATCTAGATGCCTTTCATTAAATTTCACCATTTTCACGATTATTTAATTGAATTTGTACAGCACATTTATTAACATTTATATGCAGCAGAACACCAGCTCTTGCTCCAAGTCAGAAATGAATCGATTTAAACCAATCATGAAATGTACTTTTTTTTTTTTTTTAAAGATTTATTTATTTATTTATTTGACAGAGATAGAGACAGCCAGCGAGAGAGGGAACACAAGCAGGGGGAGTGGGAGAGGAAGACGCAGGCTCACAGCGGAGGAGCCTGATGTGGGGCTCGATCCCATAACACCGGGATCACGCCCTGAGCCGAAGGCAGACGCCCAACCACTGTGCCACCCAGGCGCCCCAATTTAAACCAATCATGAAATGTACTTAACAACCAAATGTGAAAAAGAAAAGTCACTTTTCCTCCATATTTTGTTTCCTTAGCAAAGCACCGTTTGTGACTGGCACACATCTAACTCTATTTGGCATCAGTTTTGCAAATCAATATTAATTAGCAAAGGAAAGTTCTTTTAAAGATAAGGTGACTGTTTAAACTACTTTTACTTAGTTTTTCATAGTTGCCAGAGAAATGAAAGCAAAATGTGTCTAATTTTATTTTTTTAAATAAATAAGATTTTCACTTTAGAAGAGGAGCAATGTTCATCAACCACACACTTACATAATGTACCATAAGATTGGACCATAAAATTACTACATTTATGAGAAAAAAAATGTTTTAAATCTTCAGTCAATATTTTAAAAATGAGCTCTTTAGTTAACTTTTTCTATCTCAATGAAGATCTTTGATTTGTCTCATCACATTATTAAATATTTTTCAAATTAACATATAGATATCTCCAATATGAAAGGACGTGGAAAAAATCGAAAATACTCCATACAAAATTTCATTTTGAGTGATATCAAAATTATACCTTGTAAATTATGCAACACTTTAAATTCTGTTGGGGAAGCTATCCATTCAAAAAATATTTAACTTCCTTGATACTAAAGAATTAGTCTTACTTTTTATCTTTGAGAAATATTCTATCAGACACTCTTGGGAAAGGAAAGACAACTAATTCTGGGAGGGGGGTAGCCAAAAGTCTTATGTGGGTGCCAAAAAAGAAACAAGTGGGAGGGAGGGTGGTGGGGAAGGGAGGAAGAGAGAGAAACAAAGAAAGACGGAAAGAAAGAAAAGACAGAAAAAGAAAAAAACGAGTCTATGCAGTTTTAAGAACTGAGGAAACTGTAGGACGTTGATTTTGAAAACGTGATTCCTACAAAAACAAGAACCTGACACACAAATAGATAGTTTGATACAAAAGCAAAAGTGAAGCTGAGACAGCCGTCAATTAAATTGCACTCAGAATATTAGAGAGGAAAAAGAATATGAGAATGATGTCAATTTAAGAATTATGTGAAAGTATCAAATGACAAGTGTTTCTCAGAACTCAAACTGTTAAGATCAACAGATGCATTTTTACCATTTTTAATGAGCTGATTCATAGATAACTCAAAATTCAGATCATTCTTTGAATTCCGTCTAATTGCAATAGCATCCTTTCATCACCTGCCTGTAATCCATCACTTACACGCTTCTGAGATCTAAAATTGCAAATATCAATAAAGCTTCTTCCCTGGATGCTGTCATTTAACAGGGAAACAAGACAATGGCTTAGATATATTCATTAGAATTGAAAGGAAAATACTTAAGCCTGAATTATTTCCACCTAGAAAAATCACACAGAACTAATGCTGGCAATGGTTCTATCTGACCAGCTCTAGTCCCAAGACCCTCCTTCTCAAACAGCCACCATCTTAACCCACCTTGACATTCACGAACATGCCTCTGAGGAAGCAATTCAGTCCTTATCCTATTATGACTAAAAATACTACAAAACAAAAGAGAACTTTTAAAAGCACATAAGAGGTTTTATAAGTACGGCAAATATAAAGCCCTTGAGAGAAATAACATTCATGCTCAGAGTGAAAAGAAGTCATAAGGAACTCTATTCAATGATTAGTTCCCACCCGTCTTTAATAGTCAGAACTCCTACGTTCATTCAACCAGCTATGGAGTAAATGATGATTGAAGACCTACTCTGTGCCAACATAGCTGAATTAAAGTAGACGGAGTCCCTGAACGCAGGAAGTTTCAAGTCTGGCCAAGGAAAATACAATAAAAATATTGCCCAAATAAATGAAAACGACAGCTGTGACAAATGCTCTGAAGGAAGAGGACACCATAAACCGGAGCATAAGACAAGGGCACGTGACTTGCCATCGGTGCAGGGCCGGAGAGTTTCCCACAGAAATCTGTAAAGGAGTAAAAGAAAAGGAGTGGAGGATTTAAACACACCACCCGCATTCTTCCAAATTATCATTTTCTAGCCTTACAGCTTCCACAGTAAAGGTGGAAGGCAGAGACTGTATTTTATTCCTCTAGGTATCCGCGGTATCTAGCCCCCGGCACACTGGAAGGGCAAATCATAATCTGCCTTAACAGATTCTGTTGAAAAGAACGGCGAGCAAGCCTGCAAGTAAGCCCACTACCTGAAGTAGTTGCATTCTGTAAATACAGTCCACATCCACCCTTGCCACAACTTTAAACAAAACACTTGCCACGAATTCGATCAAAGCACCGTATCTACACACAGGAGATGACGGTGAAAAGAGGGATACAGCTTGGCTGGATCAGTGTCCGTCTTTTCCAGAGGGAGCCAAACCCCGTGGGAGGCGAGAGCAGTAGGCGTGGGCACCGGGCAAACTCCAACAGGAGGGAGTATTTGGCATGCGAGGGCCAGGGCTGACTCACAACGTGTCCAAGTGTGCCTACGGCATTTTGTACAAGGAAGTAGCTCGGATGTTCATTAAAAGAAGGGGAGGTGGTCATAAAAATACTACAGCCCTGCTGAGGAGGAGCTGAGGATAAAATGATCACCAAAACTATCACCGGGCAACCCTCTGCCACTCACAAAACACTAGTACGAAGAAAGTGCCTGTGGTTTTCTTACCGACTTAAAAGCCCCGAGAAATCTCAGATTATTCTGATTTACTACTGTGAACGTGATCCTTACCCTATAGCATGGGACTGCCTCATCCTTGCGTGGGAGAGTAGTTTCTAATGACTGCTCTTTCGGTTAGGTCCACAACAAGAAATAATATAAAACACAGAGTGATGTACTGCTCTAAGATGTGAATTCCCTCCCCAGTACATGTCTACTCTTTACCTCTTGGGCAAACAGAGATGCCTGGCTTCTGCCCTTTCAGAAAGGTCCACCGCAAGAGGACAAAGATGATCCACGGTGACAAGTCCTGAGCAGTGCCTCGTACACTTGGATAGGACTTGTCTGTACAATCCTTGGTGGTCCCGCCCTCCGGAGAGAATACTCAGAGCCAGCAAGTCTACATGAGACCAGCATACAAAGCGGCTCCCTTGTGAGTTTTCCCGCACGGGGGAAAGGGAACTTTCTGAATCATCTCTGTGCCCAAGCCAACTTTATTAAATGGAGCTTTGTTCCCAAGGGAATTTTTAGGTGAGACATCATTGGCAATAGGCAACATGCTTTACAGTGGTTGGTGATGCTAATCGTGGTCACACGAGAAGAAACCGCCTCCCCTCCGATTCTGAAATCAAATCTGAGGTACTCCTATCAGTAAAAACACATTCATAAAACGAAAAAAGACATAAAGCTGGAAGAGAGCTAATGAAACCGTTTCCACATACTTCATTCCACAGATTTGTACTAAACACCTTTGATGTAACACGCACTTAATTTCGGCCTTTTTAAAAAGGCCATCCATTCCCTCTTAGTAGGTAGTTGAGGAAACAGGGACTCCTAAGCCTTGAAACACGCCCAGGGTCATGCCCTCCTAAGAGAAACAGTGAAGCTTCAAACCCAGACCTGTCTGACACACCAATAAAAGAACTTAAAAAAAAAAAAAAAAGAGTAGGGAGGGGGGCAACTTGAAGCAACAGGGCATAGCTGGGAAATCGCCACGCAGAAAGCAATCAAACTGCTAGCTACCCAAGAGGAGGCACAGAAACACCGTGGGGGTAGGAGGCCAGCCTCAGGCGGCCAGGCTCTACGGGATGCTTCTACAGTCATGACTGGAAGGAATGCAGACATGCGCTGAATTAGAAAAACTATCTGAGCAGGACTGCTTACAAACCGGTAAGGCCAACACCAGCAGTGCCATTTTGAAACACAACCACCAACAGAATAGAACATACGGGTTGTATTCCAGAAAGACTGACTTAAGCCCTGACAGATCTTCTACAGCTGTGGTTAGTCAGCTATAAACCCTTTTTTAAGTACCGGTGTTGTAAAAACTGTATAAACAACTGAAAAGGACTGCTGTGGAAAAAAACAATTAGTAAATTAATTAATTACTCTGTAATCTGTGTTATGTAGACCACTAATTTTGTTTTAATTAACAGCTATTATTAACCATAAACACGTGAAATTCTGTTTGAATTTCATAGACATGGCCTGACTGAACATGAGTTCATGTTAGGATGCACCAGTTGGCCAATAATTTCCCAGAGTAACAGTGACAACTTGAAGAGAAGATTGTATATGTGTAAGTATTTTGTTAAAAATATAACTAGGTAGGGGCACCTGGGTGGCACAGCGGTTAAGCGTCTGCCTTCAGCTCAGGGCTCAGGGCGTGATCCCGGCGTTATGGGATCGAGCCCCACATCAGGCTCCTCTGCTATGAGCCTGCTTCTTCCTCTCCCACTCCCCCTGCTTGTGTTCCCTCTCTCGCTGGCTGTCTCTATCTCTGTCGAATAAATAAATAAAATCTTAAAAAAAATAACTAGGTAAATAATTCACTGGTTGTTTTTCTCATTTTAGACATCAGCCAGCATTCACCTCTAGCTAATACGCACATATGTAAACATTGTATAAAATGCTTTATAAAGAACAACTACATTCATTTAACTGGTATGAAGCTACTATTCCAATTGAAAAATTTCTACAATGAAAACACTGAACAGAAGAGTACCCTATACAGCCAAAATTGTCATATGTATTGCTTTTACCAAAAAAATTTTAAAAACAAATAACAGGATTACAATATTTCCCATTAATGAAAAATTAAATTGTAGGCAGACAAGTAGAAGAGGGAAGAAGACCTAACATTTCACCATATGTCGTGGACAGTCATTCTGATGGACACAACTGTGGTTCTTACCCATCTAACATATCACATCATCAATATCAACTCATGTAGCTGCAAATTTCTTTCTGAATCAATCAACTTCTGTTTTCAGTAAAGGGTAACTAAATGGATTTTTTTCCTTTGCTGTGCTGGCCCATGTACTGTATCATTTAAACAGAAACAAAACAACACATTTGATTAGCTATACTGTATTTTAACATTTGATTAGCTATAATGTATTTTAAATGCATCTACTGGAAAGTTAGCAATCTGCATGCTTATTAAGGTAAGTAAAAGTAAAGAATCCATTTTCACACAGACAATCAATTTCACCGAGCTATATATTTGTTTGCTCATTCCAAAAGCATAAAGGAAAGGCATGTAATCTGAAGAGACAATCATATTTTCGAGAATTTTTACAGTTGGTCCTGAAGAATATTTATAGGCATGTCATTGCACAGACGGAAGATGACCCAAGAGAATAATTTCTTCTGGAGAAATTGAAATCCTCTACTTAAAATTTAAAAGGGAAACTAAATTCCTCATAAATAAACTTTAAAAAATATTTCAGTGTCTCTAGGACTTAAACCTTCGATTGAGAAGAAATATATATATATATATATTTTTAAGATTTTATTTATTTACTTGACAGAGAGAGAGAGAACAAGCAGGGGGAGCAGCAGGCAGGGTTAGAGGGAGAAGCAGGCTCCCAGCCAAGCAGGGAGCCAGTTGTGGGGCCTGGGATCATGACCTGAGGCAAAGGCAGACGCTTAATCAACTGAGCCACCCAGGAGCCCAAGAAGAAATATTTTTAAAGTTTCCCTCCCTTCTTCCTAAAAGAGGTTTTGTTTTGTTTGGTTTGGTTTTTAATCTAATAAGCAATCGAATAAACCAGTTTGGGGGAATCTGGAAATATTCCCCAATAAGGCACATTTTTTTCTTATGTTTCCTTTATGTTTCTCATTCAGTTTTCTCTTTTTTTATTTTCCTTCCTCAAGAACTTATTCTTACCTCTAATTGTAGGGTTACCACCACCAAGTGTAAAGGTGCTACCTGCCATGGGTAAATCATAAATTCAATCGATCACACCATTATAGAGCTTTAAAGAGCTTCTTAACTTCTCATATTATAGGTATGAAGGAACAAGAGAGCAAATAAAAGTTAACAGATTTATTTGATACCATAGAGCAAGAAAATGATAGAATTAGCACAAGAACCTAGTATTCGTGCAAACCCAAACCACCTAAATGAAATTAAATGTAAATCAGCCAAGAACAAACTACCACTTCTTCTCAAAGAGAAAGGCCCCTGGCCTTTGCTATCCAAACACTTGACCATATTAATGTTAAATCATCATCATTATTGTCACCATGATTATCATCACCACCAAAGTCTTGAGAAGGCAACTCTTAAATCTAGGAAATGAGAGAGAACAATCTGTTCCTAGTAGAGAACACTTAGAACTCAAAACCCTTGGGCAAGAGTGCAAGAAGGAGATATTTAGTATCTAGCCCTTGCTTCCTAAGACAAGACTTCACTTCAGGACTCTGAGGTTAAATTTTTTATTTTTCTTTTTTTTTTTCTTTTTTTTTTTAAAGATTGTATTTATTCATTCGACAGAGAGAGAGAGAGACAGCCAGCGAGAGAGGGAACACAAGCAGGGGGAGTGAGAGAGGAAGAAGCAGGCTCATAGCGGAAGAGCCTGATGTGGGACTCGATCCCAGAATGCCGGGATCACGCCCTGAGCCGAAGGCAGACGCTTAACCGCTGTGCCACCCAGGCGCCCCCTGAGGTTAAATTTTTTAAAACAAGTAGCTGAGAACCAAATGATAACATTAAAAAAATTATCATCCATTAAAGGCATCTGAAAGTTGATTCACAAGGGAAAGGAATTTTTAGCTTATTGCCAATATTTGCATGCAAAGTAAAAGCTATTGCCATATTTAAGAGGCAAAAATATACTTTTAACATTCATAGAGTGAAAAGGCTGGGCAAGAAATAATAAGTTTTCTCTAATCAGTAAATTATTTCAAATGGCATCTGATAGCTGTTGACTGTTGCCAAGCCACATTACGGATCATTCCAGTAAGCTGGCTATAAAACAATACAATTACCCATGTTAATTATCTGCTGCAGAAATATTCATGATTTAGAGTGAACTGAAATGCCTCCTTGCAGCTGGACTGTCCCAAACACTCCCAGCGAGTACACCACTCACATCATTCTGCAGGGCTAGGAAAGGCCCGGGGTAACATGAGATGCATAACATCTTTATTTTAAGTACACAAAACATCCATGCCTGAAAATTTGGGCAAATAATGTCTGGAAGAGGCAATGTCCTGCGTTCACTAAATCCTACGTCTTCCCAAACACACAGCTGGATTCCAAGGTCCCAAGACGGCTGAGAAGCATCTACCTTTTGGTATCAATTCTTACATCAGCAGTAGCTAACACCACAGACGCTGACTTCTCATCCACGTCACAGACAATGGAGAAGAGCAGGAGGTCCTGCTCCAGTCAGTGAGGGCACAGGCTTATTAAACTACTGTGCCCGACAATCTGCTAAGGCTTCATCCTCCTCTGCACTCGATCCACACGTGCAAGAAACAAATGTGCACGAAAGGCATGAAGAAAAGTTTCATGGGCAAAGCCCTGAAGTGACATACGTCACTTCCACCCACACTCCAGTCTCTGGAACTCAAGTGTATGATCATACCTAAGTGCCAGGGAGGCTGGAAAATGCAGTCGAGCCCAGGAAGAACGGAATTTGGTGAACATACAGAAGTCTAAACCACAGCATCTTTTAACATTATTAGTACATTTGGCTTATTGTAAAATTTAATTACTTTGAAACTCTTCCGTTAACTACAGAACTGCAGTTTTCCAATGCCTTTCATTAGAAATTAATGGCAGAGAAAAACAACTATCCATACAGGCATGCCTTGGAGATCTCGCAGGTTCAAGTCCAGACTCCTGCAATAAAGCAAGTATCACAATCGAGTGAGTCAAACAAATTTTTGTTTCCCAATGCATATAAAGTTTTATTTACACAATACTGTAGCCTATTAGGTGTGTGATAGCATTATGTCTACAAGGACAATGTACACACCTTAATTAAAAAATAGTTTGTTTTTACAAAACACTATCCCTCATTTGAGCTTTGGGTGAGCTGTAATCTTTTTGCTGGTGGAGGGTCTTGCCTTGAGGTTAATGGTTGCTGACTGATCGGGGTGGTGCCTGCTGAAAGCTGGGGTGGCCGTGGCAATTTCTTAAAATAAGACAACAATGAAGTCCACCACATTGACGGCTTCCTCCTTTCAAGAATGATTTCTCTATAGATGAGATGCTGCTTGATAGCCTTTTACCAACAGGAGAACTTCTTTCAAAATTGGAACCAATCCTCTCAAACCGTGCCACTGATTTACCAACTTAGTTTATGTCATAGTCTAAATCCTTTGCTGTCATTTCAACAATCTTCACAGCAACTTCACGACGAGCACATTCCATCTCAGGAAACCACTTTCTTTGCTCATCCGCAAGAAGGAAGTCCTCATCTGTGAAAGTTCTCTCATGAGATGGCAGCAAGTCAGTTCACATGTTCGGGCTCCACTTCTAATTCTAGTACTCTTGCTATTTCCATCCCATCTGCAGTGGCTTCCTCCACGGAAGTCTTGAGCCCCTCAAAGTCATCCATAAGCGCTGGAATAAACTTCTTCCAAACTCCTGGCCATGTTGTTATTTTGACCTCCTCCCTTGCATCAGGAATGTTCTTAAAGGTATCTACAATGGTGAATCCTCTCCAGAAGGTTTTCAATTTCCTTTGCCCAGTTTCATCACAGAAATCACTATTTATGGCAGCTAAAGCTTTGTGAAATGTAGTTCTTAAATAATAAGACTGAAAGTTGAAATGACTCCTGCAGAATGGATGCTGTGTTCACAGGCATGAAAACAACATTAATCTCGTTGTACGCCCCCATCGGAGGAGCTCTTGGGTGACCAACCCTGTCAACGAGCAGTGATATTTTGAAAGAAGTCGGTGTTTTTCCCCTCAGGTCTCAACAGTGGGCTTAAAATACTCAGTAAACCATGCTGTAAACAGATGTGCAGTCATCCAGGCTTTATTGTTTCATTTACAGAACACAGGCAGAGTGAATTTAGCATCCCTCTTAAGGGCCCCAGGATATTCAGAATGGTAAAAGAGCACTGGCTTCAACTTAAAGTCACCAGCGGTGTTAATTCCCGAACAAGGAGGTCAGCTTGTCCTTGGAAACAACTTCTCCTGTTTCGCTATGTGAGTCCTAAGTGGCATCTTCTTCCAACATAAGGCTGTTTCATGTCCATCGAAATTCGGCCACGTTCGTGATCTGGGCTAGATCTTCTGGGTAACCTACTGCAGCTTCCACATCAACACTTGCTAATGCACCTTGCACTTTGATCTTATGAAGGGGGCTTCTTTCCTGAAACCTCATGTCCCAATCTTTGCTCGCTTCAGACTCCTCTTCTGCAGCTTCCTCACCTTCCCTTGCCTTCACAGAACCGAAGAGAGTTAGGTTCTTGCTGTGGATTGGGCTTTGGCTTAAGGGAATGCGGTGGCTGGTTTGATCTTCTATCCAGACCACCCAAACTTTCTCTATAATCAGCACTACGGCTGTTTTGCTTTCTTACCATTCGTGTGTTCACTGGAGCAGCACTTGTAATTTTCTTTAAGAACTCTTCCTTTGCGTCTACGGCCTGGCTAACTGGTAGTGCAAGAGGCAAGGCTAGCTTCTGGCCTACCTCGGCTTTCCACGTGCCTTTCTCACTAAGCTTAATACTTTCCAGCTTTTGATTTAAAGGGAGAGACATGTGACTCTTCCTTTCACTTAATCACTTAGAGGCCATTGCAGGGTTATTAACTAGCCTAATGTCAATATTGTTGTGTCTCAGGGAACAGGGAGGCCCGAGGAGGGGGAGAGAGATGGGGAACAGTCAGAACACACAGATTTATACATAAAGTTCCCCGTCTACTGGGGCGTAGTTCACGGCTCCCCAAAATAATTACAACAACAGCATTAAAGATCACAGATCACCATAACAAATATAATAACAATGAAAAAGCTTGAAGCATTGCAAGAATTACCGAAATGTGACAGAGAGACACAAAGTGAGCAAATGATGTTGGGAAAGTGATCTGGATGGGCGTGGTCAGCATCGGGTTGCCACAAACCTTCAATCTGTAAAAAATGAAATATCTGCAAAGCACAATAAAACAAGGTATGCCTGTAATTTTGAAGATTTCAGTAATTCCAGAAACTTCCACGAAAAACTGTTCAGTCCAGCTGTCCTTCCTCCTTCAAACATTATACTGAAACATTCATTATGAGAACTGTTAACATATTTTAATTGGACACAATGAAAAGGGGAACAGCTTGGACATGAAAAATAAAAGCTGATTCATCTACTTAGTCACATTCCTTAATATTATTCTAAAGCTACAAAAGTTTTGGAGCAGATCTGTGTCTATGATACAGATAAATAGAAAACAAAATATATGAAAGAAAGAAAGAAAGAGAGAAAGAAAGAAAGAAAGAAAGAGAAAGAAAGAAAAAAGGAAAGAAGGAAAGAAAGGAAGGAAGAAAGGAGATATATTATAAGAACTGCTTGGGGAAAAAAAGACTGAAAAATCAGTACACAGCCTTAGCAGTTTTAGTTAATCATTACGTGTTGCATACAAAGGTATGATTTCTTATCAACCCGTAAGAACTTCTCTTTCACTACAGAGAAAACATTTTCTATTAATTCACTCACTCTCTAAATAAGACCCTATTGTGTCGGGGGGAAGAAAATCTAAAAAGTTACCAAGGAAGGAGAAAGATTCAGCCATGAAATATTATCAATCTCATCTCCATATTAGTTAAGGCTATTTCCACTATTTTCCCCACCCGTCTGAACTAATCAACCACGGACAAAGGAAGGCACAGAACAATACAACTGGTTAAAAAGTCACAGGTACTGGACTTCAGGAATTCAGAGAAAATGGGAGGGAGGATTCAGTGAACTGAACAGTCTCTCAAGAACATCAGTTCTGGGGGGCGCCTGGCTGGCTCAGTCAGTAGAACATGCGGCTCTTGATCTCTTGGGGTCATGAGTTCAAACCCCACATTGGGCATAGAGCTTCCTTTAAAAAAAAGTCAGTTCTGTACTCAGATAAATTACTGAATGAGTGGACCATAACACAAGCCACAATTAGCTTAATGCTTCTGAAACAGCTGGCCAATTTTCATATTTCAATAAATCATCTCCTGCACCCACTAGTGTTTAAATGGCATGTTTTCTGAAACCCAGGAGGCACCCCCTGCTGCACTCTCCTAACAAAAACTATAGTAAGACAGACGTCTCTTAAGAGCATGAAAACTGCTATTGAAAAGGTTTGCACACAGAGATATTAAAGGACTGGAAGGGTTTTATTCCAACTTAAAAATGTTTCATACATAACCCCTGTGGAAGGTAAAAAACCAATTATTTTTACCTCGTATGAATCACTTTGTTAGATCATTAGATTGTTCTTCTCCCCACAAGCAGCAGAGGACACAGAAGAGATGTTAGAACAAGGAAACAGGACTGCCATGTATGGCTGTGCAAATTGTGCACTGCAAAAGGGCTCCAGGCTAAGGGCTCCCAAGAGAGCCATTATCTAGCCTGTACTCTGTCTGCCCAGTAAGACTTGCATTCTAGCACAGCTCAGCTAGGAGGAAGGGATGCCGTTTTCCCAAATTCAAAGATCCATGTCAAATAGCTAGGGTGAGGGGAAGGCAAAGAGGAAAGATGATCTCAAAAGCATGGTCTATTTCAAGGAAATACAGACCTTCGTGGGGCCAGGGGTTATTTATTCAATATTTATTCACACCCTTTCTATAGAAATCTGATATTTAGCTTGGAACATACCTCCCCCCAAAACAAGACCGTATGTTCCAGTTTCCCCTGCATCCAGGAATTATGATATGATCACGTTCTGGCCAATATGGTATACACAGAAGTATCCCGCAGCAGGTTCTGGGGTCCTCCTCTAAAAGGCAGCTGGTAAATGTGCCTTTGCTGCTGTCTTTCTCCACTCTTCCCTCTTGCCAGGAACAGGAATACCCCCTTGGCCCATAAGGAAGGGACGAGCAGAAAGGGCCTGGGTCCCAGAGCAGGTCACCCCTGAAAGATCTACATGACAAGGAAAAACTTCTCACTTAAGCCAAGGCATTATAGGCTTTTTGTTAATTGCAGCCAAATGGCAATGTGAAGACCCTGGAGCCTGAGGAACTCAAAACAGAGGGGTAAGGGGGACCCAAAACACACAACTTCCCTTGACGCATGCCCTAGATCCCTACTGAATGCAAACCACTGCCTGAGTTAGACCCTTACAGTGAAACTGTGAAATTGTAAAATTGTGCAAAATTCGTTAAATTTTACCAACATTCTTACAGATGGTCAAACTGCCAGATTTTAGATTAATTTCAATTGGTCACAACTGTAGAATTCCTCAATGATTATATTCTCAATTTCTCAACAACTTCACATGTGAAATTAGCCTGTTTGTCATCATCTAATTCTCCTTACCTCTTGAACCATTTCCATCAGCATCCTGGTATAATCTCCTGTATACTCTGGTATAATCTGGTCTAATCTACTGTAATTCTTCCAAGCTACCACGGTTCTGTCTTGTTAACATAATCAACAACCTCCATGACCCCAAATCCAATAACCTCTTTTTTCTATCACAGCTGAATTCTCATTAGCACTGGACAGTTAATGATGTTCCCTTTCTTGCAACACTTTCTTGCCTGGCTTCCATGACACCATACTTTTAGTTTCTATGTCTATGTTCCTTCCTTTAGTTTCAATTGCTGAATCCATCATCTTGCTTGACCTCTAAATTATGGAATGTTCCAGGGCTCAGTCCTGCAACTGCTTCTCTATCTGCATAAATGTTACATCATCTGTTCCTGGGCTTAAATATCACCCTTATTTCAAAGACCCCCAAATCCCTCCTTCTTACCCTGACTTCACACTCAAACTCCAAGTAAAAATCTAACTTCCTATCTGACCTAGCTGTTGATTCCCCACCCTACTACTCCCAAACCTGCTCCTTCCCAGACATCTCTATCTTTACCATCTAAATACTTGCTCAGGCCAAAAACTATGCAATCATGATTACTCCTTTCCTTCCCTCACCCGCCCCCACTCCTGACACCACTTTTGGAAGCTATCCACTGCTCTGCATTTCTTCATCTTCGATTCCAAGGCAAGCCACCATTCTCTTTGCCCTGAACTTCCATAATGCCTCCATCGTCTTCCAACTCCCTCTTTGCTACTCCCATATATCCCACTGTGTGCAGAGAAGACAATGTGATCTATTTATAAATTATATAACTTACATATTTACAAAGTCTGTAACTTTCTTGCTTTGAAACCCTCCAATGACCTCCCTTATAGTTGGAATAAAATTCAAATTTCTTGGGGGCACCTGGGTGGCTTAGTCGTTAAGCATCTGCCTTCAGCTCAGGGCGCGATCCCGGCATTCTGGGATCAAGCCCCGCATCAGGCTCCTCTGCTGGGAGCCTGCTTCTTCCTCTCCCACTCCCCCTGCTTGTGTTCCCTCTCTCGCTGGTTGTCTTTCTTTCTGTGTCAAATAAATAAATAAAATCTTTAAAAAAAAAATTCAAATTTCTTAAAATGCCCAACACAATCATGCCCTCCCTACTTTGCCTTGTTCATAGCTGTTAACACCGCACTGAGAACAGTGGCTGACACACAGTAAACATGCAATCACTATTTGTCAAATGAATTAATAAATGTAATAACTATAAAACACCTGGTGAACTTACCATATATTTATTCAAACACACCTTACATTCACTAGTAGCAAGAAACTAAACATCTTAGCAAATTCCTTTAACCTGAGCGTCTTCGTGTGCGGAGGCCTCAGTTCCCCGAATCATGGAACTCTTTGATGAGCAAGTAAAGAACCTGGACATTCACTGTATTGACACAACTATTAAATCGGAACTATCCTACATCCTCTAATTATTATCTCACTTAGAAAGCTCTGTACACCATCGTCAAGCCAGCTTCCTTTGTAATTTGACAGAGTTCTAAGGTAAAGAATAACAGCTTCTTCCTTTCTTCAAAAAAGGCTCCAATGTGACAATTCTCAGCCTCCAGGTGGAAACACGAGAGCCTCATAGAGCCATTCTGAAGCACAGCAAAGATGAGAAAAGAATTACTCATTTCAGCAAGGCACAATAAATTTGAGATTCTTGCTACAACATCAGTTTCATTCATTCAGATGTACTTTCACAAGTGGGAGTTACAGAGGAATGGAATTACAAGCAGAAAGCTGGGAACCAAAAACTCACAATAAAGATCTAATATAGTATTCATCTTCAAAGAACAGATGAGGGGCGCCTGGGTGGCTCAGTCATTAAGTGTCTGCCTTCAGCTCAGGGCGTGATCCCGGCATTCTGGGATCGAGCCCCACATCAGGCTCCTCCGCTGGGAGCCTGCTTCTTCCTCTCCCGCTCCCCCTGCGTGTGTTCCCTCTCTCGCTGCCTGTCTCTCTCTCTCTCTCTCTCTCTGTCAAATAAATAAATAAATAAATTCTTAAAAAAAAAAAAAAAGAACAGATGAAAAAAGCCTTGTTCTTGTACATTACGGGAGCATGAGAAAGCACCTCTGTACCAACCCGTGCTGTGAAGACCTAATAGTTAAGATTTCCAGTGCTGTGCAGGCACAGGAATTTGTTAATATAAGCCAAAATGTAAACACGCTGCGTATTTCAATTTAAATATTAGGCTTTTAAAAATACTATCTTAATTAACATCTGGTTGTTCTCCTTTTACTATTGCCTCTAACGTAGTTGTCTGAATAAACATTTAAAAAGAAACATTTTGGGGGGCGCCTGGGTGGCACACTCTGTTAAGTGTCTGACTCTTGGTTTCAGATCAGGTCGTGATCTCAGGGCCGTGAGACTGAGCCCCACGTGGGGCTCCGCCATCAGTGCGGAATCTGCTTAAGACTCTTTGTCCCTCTTCCTCTGCCCCAACCCCACTCCGTGCTCGCTCTCAAGCTCTCTCTCTAATAAATCAATAAGATCTTTAAAAAAAAAAAGAGAGAAACATTTAAAAATTTTGATTAATCGTATTATCTTTTCCTTATCAAATGACCAATTCTGGTAATCTTTATTTGCAATATTTCATTTTTAGAAAAGGTTTTTATGAATATGAGGACACTGATGTATACACACCCAAATAAGTGTGAATTGCAATTTCCTTTCCTCCTCCAAAACGGGGAAGGAGTTCATGTGTGAACACGTGTGAGTAAATTCCTAGAAAACTGATAAAAACAGAAGAGAATTCATAAAAATGTGTCCAAAATTATGAAATTTATCCATTGCGATTATTTTGGCAGGGTGTGGAAGAGCATTTTGTCTCCTACCAACTGCTCCACCACTAAGAGAATATGGAGTTAATAATACTTGAATTTTTTTAAAAAAGATTATATGGAAAGATTACTAAAGAGAACAAAAACCGTGGGTGCTTTCATACAGACCACGTGAGACATTGTTTTACTGCGCTAGTCTTGGCTGAGTTTATGCCACTGTTTGTGGTCTTTTGTGGGTACTCAAGTGAGCAGAGGCACTGCCACAGGTCAAAAATGAGTATGCTGCTCGGGCTGAATGTGGCTGGCCAACCACTGATTTTGGTTTCCTGATGAACCCTCACCAAAACGAGAGTAAAAGAAGGAGGGAAATAAAGGACAAATCCCCAAGGACAGGAAGAAAAGGAGAGCCATCAGGGGAAAGAAAACTGCCAACACTTTCAAAAAAAGAGAAGGGACCCAGAAAAGTCTTAAGTAATTTAAGAGAGTGGAAAAGCTGGTGGTGGGCTCCCTGTAGGAACGTATGTCAAGGAGAAGGGAGGCAGTTTGCCACCTTAAGACCCTGGCTAGGCTCAGAACATGAGGCACACAGTAAGCTGGTGGGAGGCTAAAATCAGTGGGCTGTAGACTACTCAGAACCGAAGGCCCGGTCCTTCCCTGGTGATTCCTCTCGTCTACACAGCCTGCTCATACCCCACAACCTCCAATAACCTTGCCAGAAGCTTCACTACCCAGAGCTCATTTCCTCCTTTGTAAAAATCTATTCTTTGTTTCCTATTGTAACAAATGACCACAAAGTCAGTGGCTTAAATTTATACAAATATATTATTACCTTGTAGTCCTGGATGACACAATCCCAAAAAGGGTGTGACAGCAAGCCAAAATGAGGTTGCCAGCAGGGCCACGTTCCCCTCAAAGGCTTGAGGGGAAAACCAGGTGTCTGCATTTCCAGCTTCTAGAGGCTGCCTACATTCCTTGGCTCATGGTGCTTTCCTCCATCTTCACAGTAAACAGCACAGCGTCTTCAAATCCCTGACTCTCCCCGTCTGCTGCCTTTATCACATCTGCTACTCTGACTCTCCTGCCTCTTAAAAAGATCCTTGCGTAATTACCCTGGGATCACTATGACAATCCAGGATAATCTCCCCATCTCAAAAACTCGATTTAGTCATATTGCAAAAGCCTTTGTATCATGTAAGGGAACATATTCACTGGTCCGAGGATGAGGATGTGGACTTGTGGTGCCCATTATTCTGTCTACCAAGTTACCTTGCCAGATTATTGAAAAGACTACGTGAGATTGTCCATATAACAACAATAATAGCTAAAGTTTACTGAACACTCAAGATATGCCAAGCACTTCTCTTCATCCCTTAGAGATTTAATTCATTGCAACCCAACAGCCCTATGATATACGAACTACCCTCACCCCCATTTTACAGATGAGAAAAATACAGCACAATTACTATGCCTGAAGTCACATACCACGTTATCTGACAGAAGGGGGATTCAAAATCCAATCCTCATCCTCTTAACCATTCTGGTAAACACCGAGCAAATTTTAGTTGTTGTTATTACTGTTATATCACTGCACCAAATTTATTACATAACTCTCATGTCATGAACATAAAAACAAAATAAAGATCAAACCCAATATTAACATTAAAACTTCTTTAAAAACATTTTATGTGCCTCCCACTTTCCTCTTTTAAATATTCCTTATACCAACTTTAACTTCTCTTTGCTTTGCTTTTTTTTTTTTTTTTTAAAGTAGGCCCCAACGCAGGGCTCAAACTCACAACCCTGAGATCAAGACCTGAGCCGAGGGGCGCCTGGGTGGCACAGCGGTTAAGCGTCTGCCTTCAGCTCAGGGCGTGATCCCAGCGTTCTGGGATCGAGTCCCACATCAGGCTCCTCCGTTATGAGCCTGCTTCTTCCTCTCCCACTCCCCCTGCTTGTGTTCCCTCTCTCACTGGCTGTCTCTATCTCTGTCAAATAAATAAATAAAATCTTTAAAAAAAAAAAAAAAAAAAAAAGACCTGAGCCGAGATCAAGAGTCAGACGCTTAACCCACTGAGTCACCCAGGCGCCCCTAAAGATTCCTTATTTCAGTATAAAAACTTCCCTCCTTCTTCTCCCTACCAGCTTTATATTTGGTTCCCATCCCATACGCTCCCATGGCTCCCCCCACTTGTCTGTACTGTCACTTGTAACATTAGAACATACTCTAATGTCTGCCTCTTTATCTGGACCTTGACGTGTGAGTGTCTTGAGACTTCTCTATACTCAGGGTGGCCTGTAGAGCCCGGTCCTCAGGGCTTATTGAATGAGGGAGTGAAAAAATAATAAACTGCAGTAATTAAAAAACCTGGTGGATTGTTTTGCCAAGAATCTTTAACAAATGTTACCATTTTGTATGCTTCCTAAAATATCTCCATATATTAACATAAAATCAATAAGAAGTTGAATAGATTCCAAAATGTTCCTGTTTATCATTTGTTTCTGCAATCAGCAACAATCAGAGAATGAAAAACATGAACATTTTGCTGTTTTATAGGTCCTGCACAAATCAGTATATATTCACTGTGGAGAAACAGAAAACCTTTTCCAAAAGTTATATTCTTTTAATAAAATGCCAAATATCTACTTCTAAATATATAGCTCAGGGATAAGTCTACAAAATGTTAATCAATAGCCAAAGGTCAGCATATATTGTTTTTCTTAGTGCTTTGGACATAACATAATTTAGTTTTTGCCATTCCACTTTGTAATCCACTTGAAACCATCTTGAACAAAGTGAAGATTAATACAACTTTAAATTGATAAAGAAAAAAATCATATTGTACCATAAATATTTGTCAGAGATGGAAGAAATAATGAGATCCTTCGGGAAGTAGATAAATCAATTTTGCAGAAAAACCCTTCAGATCTTTATCTCTCCAAAGGTTTATCATTATTGCAATGATGCTACACAAATAACCTAGTTATCATTTACTCCCCTGGCTTTAAAGCCAAAAGAGGTTAACAAGTGTAGTAATAATCACTACGGAAAATGAATAGGCAAATCAGTAATATGTTTCACCAATGATGCCTTTGGCTGCAAGTGTCAAAAAACCCAAACGGACTGGACTTCAAAAATAACAGCTTGATTGTAAGTACAGCAACATATGTTGGAGTATAGCTGTTGGGGGTGGGGGGGTAAGAGTGAGGTAGCCCACAACTGTTTAATTCAGCAGCTCAACAATGTCATCAAGCACTCAGATTTTTCCCATCTTTGCTCTCTTAGGATATACCAGTCTCACCTCTGGGTTAACTTCCTGTGTGCCCACAGGGTGGCCGCTGCCGTCCCCAACATGACAGCAGAACGTCTAAAGCAGAAGAGGCTTCCTGTGTGCGTTTCCTTCTTTACGAGCGTGGGAGTCGGTTCCAGAAGCTACACAGCAGCAAACTCGTATTTTAGAGGCCAGATGTGTGTCCCACAGCCAGCCCTGAATCGATCAGGACGGCGAGGAAGGGGAAGGTGGGCAAGAGGAACAGGGCACATGATTGGATTAAACTAATTTGCTTCTCCCCCTAGCCTGGGAAGGAGGTCACTCATTTTCACTCAGGGTCATTTCTCAAACAAAACTGGTTTTCTGTCTTCATGGAAAAAGAGGTAGGAGTCGATGTCTTAGAGATGATAACGTTCAAAACGTGAGAAACGAATGATGTCAAAAGAGTCAGCGATATTATAGGTCGAAGCAGCA
Organism: Ursus maritimus; assembly: GCF_017311325.1. Classification (NCBI taxonomy): domain Eukaryota; kingdom Metazoa; phylum Chordata; class Mammalia; order Carnivora; family Ursidae; genus Ursus; species Ursus maritimus. Next base: position 28,016,005 of record NW_024423897.1, read on the forward strand.
AGTTCTGAGGAGGTAGGATAAGGAAGCAAAGGTTCATATACACAAAAATACAGCTGTGTTCACAAGAGAAGGAATTAACATGCCAAGTTATAGGTGATCATTCACAAGAAACCACTCACTTTCTAAAACGTAGCTAAACATACTAACATATGCTGATGCCAGGAAACACTCAAATATTTGAGTGCATACAAACACACTATGAACGTGTGTATATGAATACGTAGTATACAGATAGAAAAGAGATAAGAGATAGACAGAGATGGATACATCGAAGCTAGGTAGTCATTCAAACCAGAACCTCTGAGATATAATAAGTTTTCATCAAATATGTAGGCTACAGACATGGAAACAAAATTCTGTTTCAAAAGTCAAAAGCAGAGTTACACTGCTAAATCTATTACGCTTAAATATTGACACTCTGAAAAAAGATGAAATCCAAGAATATTTGCATTGTAAAAGGAGCATACACACACACACACACACACACACACACACACACACACACACGTCATTCCTTATCTTTCTCTAAAAAGTTTCCTACCAGAACAAAAGAGCAGTCACAAAAATGAGAATTAGCAGGACTTGGTAAGATCTGGATACCACTGGGTGTTGAACCCATTCTCAACTCCAATTCTTCTAAATACAAAGATTTTCTGTTTAAAAAGATATAAGCATCTCGTGAGTACTTCTCTACCACTACTGCTATAAAGTTCCCATCCCAGGGATCAACAACCACTGCCTCACAAATCATCCCAAAAGAGATAAAAATCAGTAGAAAACAGAATCTAAGCAAAGATTCATGTAATTACAAATTTTTTTTCAACTGATACTCCAGGTTGAACCAAACCTGTAAATAGGTCTCCCCCATGGATGACAGTAGTAGAAATGTGCCTGTAAGTGATGAGGTGATGGAAGGTGCTCATGTTATCACCTTGAAATAACTGAGAGAGGAGTATTTTAGGAGTCATGATGTAAAGAATGAAAACATAATAATGAACCCCAGAAAATTATTAATGTGACTTTTCCCTCATTGCCATTTCTTTCTAGCCAAAATCTGCACACAGCTTGTCTCTGCTGAAGGGTCATTAAGTTCATGTCACCAACATCCCTAAATATATATTATCATTAGCATGAATTCTCTCTCAGTCTCCTTCTTCCCCTCGTCCTGCACACACATTCATACACACACCCTTCCTTATCAATCCATCCACTCATCTTGGACTCTTAGTCAGTCTACGTTTTTCTCTTTTGATCTCTTGGTCTTCCCATCTCTCTCATTTTTCCCTTTCTTTCTTTTATATTTATAACAGTAGTAGGGTCTAATGACACCGGGCATTCTTTCCGGGACGAGTAAAAATCCGGAGGAGTCCTGAGATGAAACAGTCCTCTCAACCGTGTGGCAACTGCACTCTGGAGTTTCACGGATTACTGTTGCCCCCTGCAATGATGCTTGCTTATATGATCGGTGTATTTTACCCACTGCCTTACTCTTAAACGTCAACAGGCAGGGAAAGATCACTAGACATTTGAGAAAAGCCTCCAGCACAAACGTAGGAAACTAAAACAAACAAAAAAGGAAACCTGGAGAAAACAGAAATAATGAAGGAAGTAGAGGAAACTAAGTTGATATAGAGAAATACAGATATTGAGTACAGACAGTCCCCAACTTAAAATGGCTCTACTTATGATTTTTCTTACTTTACAACGGTGCAAAAGTGATAAGTATTCAGTAGAAACCATACTTGGAATTTTGAACATGGATCCAATAAGTTACAGAAAATACTCAAAACTTTACTATGAAATAGAGCTCTGTGTTGGATTGATTTGGCCCAACTATAGGCTAATGGAAGTATCCTGAGCACATTTAAGGTGGCCTGGGCTAAGTTAATGATGTTCAGCAGGCTACGCGTATTAAATGCATTTCCCTTTTTTTTTTTTTTAAGAGTTTATTTATTTATTTGAGAGAGAGAGTGAGCGAGAAAGAGCATGAGCAGGCACAGGGAGAGGGAGAAGTAGGTTCCCCACCGAGCAGGGAGCCCAATGAGGGGTTCACTCCCAGGACCCTGGGATCATGACCTGAGCCAAAGGCAGATGCTTAACTGACTGAGCCACCCAGGTGCCCCTTAAATGCATTTTCAAGTTAACAGTATTTTCAATTTGTGATGGATTTACAAGGATATAATCCCACTATAAACTGAGTATGATCTGTGCATAAAACAAGAACAAAATATTTTAAGTATTTTCAAAAGGAAAAAAATAAAAAATTAAGAAAGAACCCTGGAAATAAAAAGTATACTAGGAATTTAAAATTCAACAAAGGAGTTGGAAGATAAAATTGAGGAAACCTTGAAAAAGCAGAATAAAGAGATAAAGACATGGAAAATATGAAAATAAAGATAAGAAACAGAGGATCATTACAGGAAATTGAAGAGTAGACCCCAAAAAAGGAGTTGCAGGAGGTGAAGAAATATTATCAAAGATACAATGCAGGAAAATTTCCTAGAAGACCAAGAGCCTCTACACTAAAACTATTTACTGTGAATCAAGTCCAAGAATTTGTTGTTGTTTTTTATAAAGTCTATTCCGAACCACATCATTGTGAAATTTCAGAACTTCAAGGATAAAAGAAAGCTCTGAAAAGCTTCCAGAGAGATGTAAAGACAGATTACATAAAAAGGAATTACAATCAGAAAGACACTGGATTACTCAAATGCACTGGATACTATAAGACTATTTAGCAATGTCTTCAAAATTATGAGCAACAATGAATCCTAACTCAGAATTCCATACTTTCCCAACCTATCATTTAAAATGAGAATCGAGTCAAATTCATTGAGACACGCCCATACCCCCAAAAAATGACATTCAACACAATTTTTCTTTGGCACCCAGAAGAGTATATGTCTTAAAAAAAAAAGAAGAAGAAGAAGGAAAGATAACTTGTCAAACCTACAGAGAATATGGGTCAGACTCAAGAAAAGAGGAGGACTCAAAAAAAAAACTTCAGGTTAGGTCAGGAAGTGGGAAGGTATAAGTCACTGATAATTTATTTGATATGTTTGACCATTTGGGAAAACTATCGAAAGCCATGACAAATGTTCTAAAATAATTTTTTTAAATAATTGACATATAGTCAAATAAAAGCTAATGGAGAAAAATTCATAGGCAATTTTTAACTCTAGGAAAAATAAGTTTTAGAAGGAAATACATATATAGTTATACTGGTACAGTCACTGTAAATGTATTGTTAATTACTGATGCAACCAAAAATTGTGAAATGGCTATATTGAGAGATTATGAGATAAGATACAAGAGAGAGAAATACTAAAATAACATGCATTCAACAGAAACTGCTGAAAATTGTTAAGTCAATAAAGAGCAGTTAAAGTGTATTATTTTAAAATATAATAAATACATTGATTATAAACCCATACTGTCTGATTTTATAATTATACATGTGTTTACTTCAATGACTATAGAATTAAAAAAAAAGAAAACTCCCCACTGATAACAAAAGAAGATATGAACGAAGAAAAGCAGGATAAGGCCAGCATTCATTCAAATCCAAAAGAAACAGTCAACACAGTCAGTTTTCAAAAGAAAATTGTGGCAAGTAGTATGGTCTCTCCACTTGGCTATTCTTTCCTGAAGCAGCAGAACATGTCCCCCTCATCAATCAATCACTCTCCCTCTCCCTGGAATATCTCTTTGGAATATATTCCAAAAATCAAGTCTTAAAATCATTCAAATATTATATTCAGACATTAAGAGGTTAGTTCTTGATGAATTTTAATCAGGAATTTTAATCAAACCTTTAGAAATTGCTGCATTGTCTTTCAGAAAAAATTATGCATTCTAACTAGCTGTTAAATCTATTTAATTGTTACTGTGAAATGAGTATTAAAAAATCTAAATTTAAAACATCGGCAAGATACAAAAACACCCTAAGAGAACCAGCAAACGAGCAACAACCGTAATTTCTATGTATCAAAGAAAGTTCCTTTCCTGCAGGATCTGGACCATGGGAGGTAAATACTGATTAATCATATATTTATATTAATTGAATGATGAATTATGTACTCTAAGGAACAATGCTTACATTATATATAAACAACAATTTACACTGATGCATGGTTGACAAGTGTCTGATTTATTAAATCAATAAATGCTCTTATAAGTGTGTATAAAAAGATTTTATATATCAGTTCACAAAAAACATATTGATTTAGTGAACTACATAAATATATGCAAACCTAACACTTAGACAAGACTACCCAATAAAAAGGAGCTACATAGATTTTTGTGTGAATTATGAAACCCTTGAGTAATGATTTCATAAGCAAGATATATGCATTCCAGTATATGGAAACCACAGACATCAATTACTCCATGGTACTAGCATCACAATGGACTATTAAAATATGCATTAGGAAATGCTCAGATTAACCAAATTTTATTTAAATAAAAGCTCTCTGAAAGCATAAGGTATTTGACAAAAAAGTACTGTTGCTGTTCTTTTTCTTATTATTAGGTGTAATAACATTATTGCTTCCATTTATTGTGAGTACACTTCCAGCTCTGAATTAAATATTTGTGCTTGTGTGAGTTTATTATAACACATTATTATTTCTGTGTAGAAATTAGAGAGCCTAAGTAACTACCCAAGATCATGAAGAGCCTAGATTCAAACCAAAACTTTTGGACTCAAAACCTTGGTCTTAACCACTAAAATTATTAAGCAGGCTTGTTTCTGACATTAACCATCACAAGAAGTTTACAATCCAAAGGCTCCCAGGTATAACCAAATGGGATAGGAAGAGGATTAAATGATTTTCAGGTAAATGAAATTTGACACCAGACATGAAAAGTTTTGGATCCCATAAATCAACTCTACAGAACATACAGTTTCTAAAACTATTTAAGGAAAATATTTAAAAGCTGATAAAAGATATGCAAAAGAATATAAAACTTCACAGAAACAAAGTTCTAAACTTTCAATAAATTTAAAACATGTTCCAACTCATTAATAATCAGTAGATGCAAATTAAAATAACAATAGGATACGATTTAACACTATACTATTGATATGCACTTTAAAATGTAACATAAACTACTGGCAAGAATGGGGAAATGGTGACTTTCATTCTACCTGAAATATAAAATGACACAATTTAGAAAGCAATTTTGAATATCAGCCTATCTTAACAATTTCACTTTTAAAATATGCCCAGGAGAGAATCTAGTTCAAGTATATAAAGAGACAGACAAAGACGCTCAATAAAAGTAAAACCCAAACTAACCTGAAATAACCACGTGACAGTGGAATACAATAATTCCACTACAATGAAATTGATACCAGATCATCCGAGGGTTTAAAAGGGAATATATATCATGTTTTATGGAAAAGATGTATTTCTGGCATGGTGTATTAAAAATATGTGTGTAGGGGTACCTGGGTGGCTCGGATGGTTGGGTGTCTGCCTTCAGCTCATGTCATAGTCATAATCTCCAGGTCCTGAGATCAAGCCCCATGGCCAGCCGGCTCCCAGCTCAGCAGGGAGTCTGCTTCTCCCTCTCCCTCTGCGTCTCCCCTGCTCAGGCTCTCTCTCTCTGTATCTTAGATGAATAAATAAAATCTTAAAAATATATATATATGTGTCTGTGTGTGTGTGTGTCTGTGTGTGTGTGTAAAGTGAATAATTCAGGGTCTTCATTTTGAACATTAAATTATTAATGATTTTCTTCAAATTACACACTTCAGTACTTTGAAACACATCTAATATTACAGAATTCTTTTACATATATGCAGTGGAGACACCACAACATGACTAACAATCCCAAACTTATCTGTTTTACCAAATGCCAGGGGTCTTAAAAGAATAAAGATTATAAATCAAAACTAAAAATCAAGAAATTAGAGGTTAAAAACACTCTTTGGGACCAAACCACAAATAAGTATATCTTAAAGATTTAAAATTCAGTGAATCTTAAAAATTGAAACATTCCAAAAATATCTATCTAACCTAACCTCCTACCACCTTCCTCCCAATCCTCTTTTCAGAACCTAACAAAGCACTTCACTTATATTTCCCAAACATACAAGCTCTTCAGTTCCCACTGCCTTTGTAAATGCTCTTCACTTTTCCTAAAATGTTTTTATCTAATCCTCCTGACTGGGTCTACCCACTTCATCTTCCAGAATCTTCTTCCTTCAAGAGCTTTCCCAAACTTCTGACATTTCCCAACAACCTGCCCACCTCTTGTCTCAATGCTAGCTTCTCCGTTCTTCTATTTCAGTAATTATGACTCTTATAGCTGTATGTTTACCTGTTGGTTTTCTTTAACTGGACCATCCATTACTTAAAAGCAAAGATGCGGCGTCTATTTACCCTTGAAATCACCAATACCTAGAGAATTGGACTTAGCAGATACACACGTGTTGGCTAAATAAGGGAATATCATGCTTAATGAATGCAAAGGGGCAGGGGATGAATGCATGGTTTTAGGAAATTTAAAATAGTCACCTTTGTAGATAATGGTGAAATCATAAATATAAGTTCACCCACAGGGGTTTATAATTGAGATGTGAGTTAATTTATTATTATTATCATCATCATCATCATTACTATTGTTACCATTACCTCTGGTTTGAATATTCACTCTATTTCAATTTGAATTATTTTAACACCTACATGAGCAAGCTGTTCTGACCATCAGCAATCTAAAGAGTTCTAAGAGTAACCTTGATTCATGAACACTGTGACTCTTCACCTCTCAAAGACTGTATTCAACTAGAACTGACCAACATCATCTAGCACTTACAGTGACAGTCATATTATAACAGGTTGGAGAGTTAGCTCTGGAGCCAGTCTGAAAGTTCAAATCCCCATCTGCCACTTCCTACTTACGTTACCTGGGACAAACCACTTAATCTCTCTATGTCCCAGTTTCCTAATCCATAAAATAGGTACAACAGAAGTGCTTTATTTAACAGACTATTCCAAGTATTAAATGAATTAATACATAAAAACTATTTAGAATGGTGCCCAACATATAGTAAGTGTTCATCAACTCTTCTATATCATCACATTTATACTGTCTACCTATAAAGTTTGAATTACTTACTTTACAAGTTACCAGTAATACTTGTCATGAAATAAACTAAAATGTCTATATAACAGGCAACGTTAGTTGCCTATGGTGTCCTTCCTTCCTTCCTGAAAAAAAAAAGGTCCGAATTTTTTCCCAGTATCCACTTCTCTGGCTTCCAAGACTTAGAGGAAGATGGCCCCATCCTTAGCTCCAAATTGGCCCAATAAGAATGAAAGAAAGGATTTTCCCAACATGACAGATTTCCCCTCACTCTTTCTGTTAAATCTGGAGAAGCAAGCAAGCAAAGTACCAGTTGTTAATGGCAGCCATTCTGAAAGCCGGAGGAAAGGCCGTTGACATCACTTAGCCCGAGTGTGGTTTCTTGTAGTCCCCGTCTTGGATAATAAATTTCCTTCCTATTTAAGCCAGTTTGAGTAGCAGCATTTTGTTATTTGCTGTCAAAATATCATAAATTAAGCAGAAGCACTGTGTCTGGTGTTTCTTTGTAACAAAGGTAACCTGGCTGAGACAAGGATACCATCCCCGACATGGTCACAATAGACTACCATTCCGGTAAAGAGCATATTCTGTTTAGGGTTCATTCCCCATATGCTGTCCACAGTGTTGCAATTATAAAATACTGTATCAATAAAAGACCTGCTTAGCCCCAAGAATTGGTAAAAGGTGAAATATGTATATAATCTGAAGAGAAACCAGAGTATTCTTAGTCCCCAGAATTGGGAAAATAGTTCACTGAGATCTCACCACTGATAGAGAAACTGTTGATCCCCAGTCACCACTTTCAAAAAGTACTTTGTAAATCTTAATATAATGCTGCTCAGGGCGGGCTAGAGTTGCTTATTACACCAATCCCAACAAACGCATAGTGCACGCTCATTTTCGTTATTGCCAAAATACTGAGCATGTCATGAAAATGTTCACCACGTATACTCTGACCCCTTAGAGAGGTTCTCACACTTTAATGCTCTCAGGATTACCCTGGGATTCAAGTTAAAATACAGGTTTCCAGGCATCACACCCAGCAAATGGGATTCAACTGTTCTGAAGTGGAACTTAGAAATCCACATTTTGCATGCACTTCAATAATTCTGAAGCAACCAAACCCTGAACCACATTTTAAGACCCACTGCCAGAGACCACATACAAAAATATATGAAGGAAATGCAGACAAATGGCAACACATTACAAGGTACCTTATGAAGACACTCCAGTCCTAGTCCAGTCCCACGGACTCTTTCTAAACATATGCATTTTTAGTTCCTCTGCTAGTTATCTCTACCTCACTTAGACCTTATTTTATCACCTACACATTGTTTACACTGTATCGACAGAAACTCTATTATTTTTATTTTTCAATGAGTTTGCACCTTGGTGTCTTGAAATAATATACCTAGATCATTTCTTAGTCCATGGATTTCTGTCAGTAACCCAAACTCCCCACTACCCTTCACAGCTGAGCTAGATCTTACAGAATATAGTCCCTAGATGTTCAGCCAAATGGTATCACCAGTGTTCTTTTCATCTTTTACTTCTAAAATCACACACTCTCCTGGGCCATGCTGAGAGACAGCAACTAACTGTCCTAATCAGTGGACTATTTCTAAAAGTAATGTAAGTAATTGCTTTAAAAACTTCATTTTCAATAATTTATCTCTACGTAATTACGTTTCCAATTTTTATATGCTTTGTTGCAGCTTTCCGATTTTAAAAAGAAAATGAGCCCAGTTAACTAAGAATAAGTCAGTCATCTTTATCAAATTAGTATTTTTCTTGTCTCACTTGTGTGACACATTAGGAAATGGCAATTAAAAGAGAAGCAAGCTAATTAGCTACCGCGGTTGCTTTCCTATAATCAAGTGAGGCACGTAGATGCAGAAAAACTCCATCTTGCTCACATGCAGAAAAACCCTTGATTTACTCTGGAGTCTGGAAATTCTTCAAAGCATAACACAAACCCAAAGCAAAGCTCCACTACGGTACCAGTCATGGCGATAATTGCAATTTTAAAGTACACATTTTTCAATGTTTAAAACAAAAATGTCCACCAAAACATTTTCCACCGTGTCCATTAGTGTCAATCTGTACTGAGGAGATAATCAGAATGGCAATAAAGGCACTGGTGTTGGAAATTTGGAGTCTGTCCATTTATAAGTGTCATATCCACCCCACGTGCAGTAGTCAAGCTTTCTAAGGAAACAAATTATTAATCATTAAGTCATTCTAAATTTAAAAATTACACGGCTCTAAAGTAATCTTGCAACTCTACACACTGATCACCGAAGCCAGGCTTCCAAAAACATTTTAAAGAACATTCTTCATGGTTATTTTAAAGCAGCACTGCCCAAAAATAATATATTACAAGACACATATGTAATTTTAAATTGTCACATTAAAAAGATAAAAAGAAGATAAAATCAATTTTAGGGCGCCTGGGTGGCTCAGTTGGTCCAGCGTCCGCCTTCGGCTCAGGTCGTGATCCCAGGCTCCTGGGATCCACTCAGGGCGGTGGGCTCCCAGCTCAGCAGGGAGCCTGCTTCTCCCTCTGCCCCTCCCTCCGCTCATTCTCTCAATCTCTCTATGTCTCTCTCTCAAATAAATAAAATCATTAAAAAGTAAAAAAATTAAATAAGTGACCAATTTTAATAATATATTTTATTCAGCCCCATATATCCAAAATAGTATCATTCCCGTATGTGACCAATATGAAGATTATTAATGGGATATTTTACATTCTTTTTATTATACTAAATCTTTGAAATTTGGTGCATAGTTTCTAGTTAGAGCACATCTCAATTCAGCTACACTTCAAGTGCTCAAAAGCCACTTTTGGCTTGTAGCTACTCTCTCTTCAGAGGTGAGCATTTAGGGAGTAACGATTAAAATAAAGGAAATGACCATGCACCCACTTAAGTATTAACACCTTGGTCAGGGGAGCTTTTCAAAGATGCTAGAAAAATAAACACTATTTTCTGATTATGATCTGAAAGAAGACAGTTAAAGCGGCCTTTTATCGATAGTCAGTCTGTGATCAAAGTCTACACATGCCAAGGAGAATTACTGAGATATACAGACAGAAGAGCTACGCACAGGAGTCAAAAATATCAGATCTCCCATCCAGAATGAGAAAGACTTTGAGGTACCTAGAGTCTCAAAGGCTGAAGTAATAAGCCAGGCTCTTCAGCCTAAGGCAGATTTCACACCCTGTCTGTGGAAGGCACCCATAAGACAACTTCTAGCTACAGGGAAGATTTAATGCAAGTAAAGAGGGCAAGTTAAATAAATGTTAAATAAAGCAGAAAATAACAACAAAATCAATCGTTTCAATACATAATCAATTAAATCTTAAATTTTGCCTTATGTAGTGGTACTTTCTCCTACAAATCATGTCTAAATATGGAAAATTAATTCAAATTCCAGAGAATGAATGTTCAGGGGCACCTGGCTGCCTCAGTCGGCAGAGCATGGGGCTCTTGATCTCGGGGTTGTTGAGTTCGAACCCCATGTTGGGAGTAGAGTTTACTTTTTAAAAAAAGCAAAGACTGAATGTTCAGGCTGTTATAAAATGAGGGGTCTGGAGGACCCTTAAGGACCTAACACAGAACCTTAAGGACCTAACACAAACCTAAGGACCTTTCATACAAGAAAAGCAGAAGTTGCAAGATACTGAGGCATCAATGCACAGACGTAACAAACTTACTGCAAATTTGTTATTTGTTATTGAAAATGTATTGCAAGTGTATTTAAATTTACTCTTATCATGACTACGCTGTTGTTTCTCACTGAGCTACATCAGTGATAGGGGCTGAAAACCCTAAGTGTTTTTGTTGTTGTTTCTTTAATAAAACATTTTTGTATTTAAATTCAACTAATTAACATAGAATACGTTAAGTGTTTTAACCATACCGACTTTGGGGTATATATTTTCTTAGCAAGCACTGTACTGTACCTGGTGATATTCACACAACCAACGGGCTGAGTACCTAAAAGATAACACAGCCACTGCTGGAGAACATCCTTCAAACCTGACCCTTTTAATCTAAGTACCAATTTAGGATGGTAATTAGATTAAAGGATGTTCCACCTTCCTTCCTCTACTTCATTACTCCCACTTCACTCAAAAACCAAACTAATGCAAATAGCTTGATCTAGGTGTTTTTTCTCAGATTTCAGTATTTTAGTAGGTCCGAGTAAGATGTGGAGAAAAAAGTAAGAACTGTAATGAAACAACCAAATTAATAAAAAAACAAAAACAAAAAAAACTGGAGAGCATGCATGCAAGCAGCATCAAGACAATGTCATCAACAAGGTCATACTGTCTACATGGTCAAGTGATGCTGAAAAAGACAGAATCCCAAATGCTGTCCAAGGTAACAGTGTGTTTGACTCGGATGGCCATGGCCGAGGTGCTATAAATACAAGGCTTGGGCAGTTAGTAGGCTTTGACCTTCAGAATAAAATCTGGGGAAGCTGAAAATGAGTACAATATTACCTGGAAAGAAATTTCCTGACCTGAAATGCAAAACCAAATAAGCTTTTTCTTATTTTACTCTTCTACCAGTTTTTTCACACCAGTCTTCTGACAATAAAGTCTAAGCTCTCTGCATAGCTTTCCACAGTTTTACATCCACCAAGCCCATGAATATAAACAAGCAGACTACGATTTTAATTTACTCCCATCTTTTAATGGTTTCCAAGATGAAATATGAAGAAATCTAAGTCTATTCCTTCAGACTCGTTTTTTACAATAAGCAAAAAGGTCGGTTTCTAAAAATTAAAAGGGGGGAGAGAAGGGCTTGCCTTTTAGATTTGTTTTCCCTGCCAAGAAAAATCATGTGCTGTGAAAAAAGTCCTAGAGTAAGAAACTGTGTCTTGCACACCAAGTGCAGCCCTCTGCGTGGGCACAGGCTGTGTGACGTGGGATCAGTTTTTTCTCTCAATCTCGGGTTCCCCACTGATGTGACAGAGAAGACTGCTTCAGCCCAGACGCTGAATCTGGGACATTTCTGGCTTCTCCCTAAGAACAAACTGGAATAGAAAAGGCAACAAGCGCCTTACCTCCTGAGCACTGCAAACTTTTTTTTGAGATTTTATTTATTCGGGGGGGGGGGAGCAAGACAGAATCGCAAACAGACTCTGCTGAGTGCAGAGTGCAACGATCCCAGGACCCTGAGATCATGACGCAAGCTGAAACGGAGAGTTGGATGCTTAACCAGCTAAGCCACCCAGGTGTGCCAGCATTGCAAACTTTCAAAGAGAAATGAGAGAAATGAAAAGTTGGAGCAGCACTTGGAACAATGAGGGGTCGAGGGGTTATCTAGGCCAACAGTATGAAAATATCTACCAAAAGCTCTTTTTTTTTTTAATGCCAGTATTATATTAGTTTCAGTGTTACATTAGTTGCAGGTGTACAATACAGTGATTGAATACACTGCTCAATGCTCACTATCATAGGTGACTCTTAATCTCCTTCATGTGTTTCACCCTTCCCCCCCGCCCGTGACTCCCCTCTGCAACCACCTGTTGGTCTCTGTATTTAATACCAAAGCTTTTTAAAAGTTCATTCTGTTAAATCAATTTTCTCTTCACTAAAATGCTATGAAATTAGATTTTCCTTATATTACACTAATTACACAAAAATTTCCTACAAGACTTTGTCGTGTTTATGTCATATAGTTTCCTAGTGTCTCATTTTCATCACATTTATGGTATATTTGAGGTGATAAGATAAAGGAGGAAAATATTCCCTACAAAGTTTTAGTAGTTAAACAATAACAGTTTTTTTTGTTTTTTTAGAGAGAGCGTGCACGCACATGATCAAGTGGGGGTGGGACAGGGAGAGACAGAATCGCAAGCAGGCTCCACACTCGGCGCAGAGCCCAACACAGGGCTTGATCCCAGGACCCTGAGATCAGGACCTGAGTCGAAACCAAGAATTGGGCATTTAACCAACTGAGCCACCCAGGGACCCCAACAATAACAGAATTGTTAAAAGAATTAAAGTTCAAAAACTGAAAATGTTAACTCAAAGTGTGTGAGACGTGCACATGCGTGCACAAGGTGTGCATGTGTAACTGTCTGCAACATGTAAAGGCCCAATAAAAGTTAACCATTTTTAATGTCACTCTTCTTTCTTGATACTTTTCTGAATTATAGTCAACTTTAAAAATCCAAGGTATCACTCAAGGCAATGCAGTTTCTCCTTCCTCTGAAATACTACTGTACACGGAAGTCAGTATCACACAGCACTCACCTTCTTACACCAAATTTCTTCATTAAATTAAGTTTTATCAACTCTGCCCCAATACAGTTTTCTTGAAAACAGGGATCTCGTTAACAATTATTATATCACATTTTTCATAAGAGCACTAGAAATATTTCATTGGCTATCTTTTGCTTGATGGCATAATGAAATCGAGCACATTCACTGTGCTAGCTGTTCGTTATATCCGCAGCAGCAAGCAAAGTGCCTGCCACACAGGAGATGTTAATAAAAACTTACAGAATCAATAAATTAGAGATGCAGTCCATTACTCTTTTCTAGTAAGCTCCTCCCAATGACAGCATCTTTCCTTAAAAAGTAAATTAAAAACAAACTTCAATCCCTACAGTAAGAATATTTTGAAAGTTCAAAGTCTTATGGCAAAAAAAAAATTTTTTTTTAAATTTACCAAGAAAAAAGTCTTCAGGCAAATATAAGCTAATTAGGCAAATGTAAAAAATAAAATTTTATTAATGGCCTCCCATATTTGACATAAAATCTTCAAAAGAAAATCTCATAAGGTCTTCAGATGAATATCTTTTTAACGAGACAGTATTGCAATGTTGAAAAGGCCTATTTTTCGAACACTAACATCTGGCACAAAGACAAAGCCTCTCAAAGGCTTGCAAAACAGAAATTGCTAGATCAATAGGCTGAACACACAGGTAAGTCATTCATGAAGATTCACCAGCATCTCACCTGTGAAGAGCACCATGTGAGATGTTATGCAAACCACCACAAAAATGAAATAGATAAGACAAGTTTTGTTCTTAAGATACAGAAACTCTATGATCCCATGATAAATTGTGTGACAGATACCTAGTTTTTCAACCTCTCCTCTTTTCCCTTCGATCCAATTAAGATCAACATAGGAACAATAAATCCTATCAATAATTGAGTAAGCACTCATTTGCCATATTTGTACGTTCACTTCAATACAGTCATGTATTCCTCCCCACAACTCAGTGAAGAAAGTCACTACTGCCATCATTTCATAGTCTAAATATGAGACTAAGGAAAGGAAAGATTAAATAACAGGCAAAGGTCTGAAAGGTAGAAAAATAAGAAGAAAGATTTTGAAATTCTGAAGCCAGGCATGCGTGAGTAATTCCAAAATCCTAGTCTCTGACCAAGTCTCTATTTCACTTTCCCAAACCTAAGGAAGTATACAAATGTCAGAGTCGCCCCAACGACACACCAGAGGGCATCTCCCCCTTGAGGCTTTCTTCTGAGAGAAGGACACTTGCAGGCGAGTGTATCGCAGGTGGGATGTATCAAAGGAACTGAGAACAAACAGCAAGCTCACTCAGCTCAGGGCATTTGACAGTTCGGTTCTCCAAGCCCGGCCGAGAACAGAGCCTGCAATGCACTTAACGTTATTTGATGCTTCAGTTACTTCTACAGGGGCTTAACAACGTCTGATACTATATTGACAACAAACAACGACAACAAAATTTCCGACTAACTCTTGTTTAAAGAAAGTGGAGAGAAAAACTGGGTGGAGGAGCAGAGCAGTGCTGTAGCAAAGATGATTGGGCTTTTATACTTTTTTTTTTTAAAGATTTTATTTATTTGTATGACAGAGAGAGAGACAGCCAGCGAGAGAGGGAACACAAGCAGGGGGAGTGGGAGAGGAAGAAGCAGGCTCATAGTGGAGGAGCCTGATGTGGGGCTCGATCCCACAACGCCGGGATCATGCCCTGGGCCGAAGACAGATGCTTTAACCGCTGTGCCACCCAGGCACCCCTATACTTTTTTTTTTTTTTAACCACTGGTAAGAAAGGTCAGGAACAAGGATGTCATTTACTAGGTTTTTAGTTTGGAATGAACCAGGGTTTTCTGACTTAGAGTGATTTTCAAATACTTTTTAGAAGATAAAAATGTATTAGAGGGGCGCCTGGGTGGCGCAGTCGTTAGGCGTCTGCCTTCGGCTCAGGGCATGATCCCGGCGTTATGGGATCGAGCACCACATCAGGCTCCTCCGCTATGAGCCTGCTTCTTCCTCTCCCACTCCCCCTGCTTGTGTTCCCTCTCTCACTGGCTGTCTCTATCTCTGTCAAATAAATAAATAAAATCTTTAAAAAAATGTATTAGAGAATGAAATAACAAAATGAGAAGTCTTGACAATTGTCACTTCAATAGGCAGGTGTGAATTTTAAATGTAGTATTGTTCCAGATGCTACCAACAAAGTAGAGATTTAGCGAGTTAAATGATTATTTTACTTTCATGTTTTATCAGTGATCACAGATCAAGCTATTTACTGTCACAAAAAGACTAGGTCTAATGGCAGTTGTAGGATTATGTATAGTATGTACTTTTCAAAAATGTCAATGTCCTTAGAGAAATTAAGTAAGACTTAACTAAAAATTAAAAGAAGATGCTTTTATTTCTAGAAGGGCCAAATTTAAGAACAATCACATTAATTGTACAACTAAAGATGAATACATTTTCATGAGGTTTCAAATCATATATTCTGCGAATTAGTTCCCAAATTCAGGGAACCTGAATGCTGTTTTATTTAAAAGGTCAGTTGTCAAAACAAGAAAAAAGTATTAGTTTCTGTTTACGAGCTAAAACAATCCCAACTCCACAATTATGCCCATTATTTTCATGAGTCAGAGCTATAAAAACAAGGTCAAATTCTTTAATTTTTTAATAATAAAATTAGGAGATAAAAAGTTCCAAGTTTCTGGGGCGCCTGGGTGGCTTAGTCATTAAGCGTCTGCCTTCGGCTCAGGGCTTGATCCCGGTGTTGTGGGATCGAGCCCCACATCAGGCTCCTCCGCTATGAGCCTGCTTCTTCCTCTCCCACTCCCCCTGCTTGTGTTCCCTCTCTCGCTGGCTGTCTCTATCTCTGTCGAATAAATAAATAAAAAATATTAAAAAAAAAAAGTTCCAAGTTTCTAAACAAGACAGGAAGAAGTTCTAAATGTTGTGTGTAACTCTGTTACTGAACAAAAACAAAAAGAAACATTCTCAATATGTACCCTATCTGGAGCCTTTGAGCAAACAAGATCTTCCCAGATGTGGCTATGTATCCCTATCTATGCAGAACAGTAAACAGTTCATTTTGTAAGTCACTAATCAACACGTGCTTTAAATGGTCTTTCCAAGCAAACTCTGTCTCTTTAGCAACCTTGTAAATTTTCCAGACTTCAAAAGACCCATTCAAATTAGCCAAAGTCACTTCAAATCGGATTATTCAAACTGTAAATGTAATTACATAATCAGAATGTCAAATATATTACATGCCATTTGTGGAAACTATGCCAAGGAAAACAAATTCATATTTATAAAAAAGACTGAGACAAAAATGCATATTCTTTTTGTTAGAAGAGAAAGAAAAGAAAACCTTTAAAGGTTTTATCCCCAAATAAGCAAATCACTGTGCTTACGAGTTTAATGACTTCCCTCAATCCACAGCTCTCACATCTAATCAACACACCCCACCCAACACATCCAATCAACATCAATCTTACTGTTCTGCCCGACGGTTTCTCTTCAGTTCATCCACTTATCCCCATACTTATAGCCACTATGCTAACAGCATCCGTTATTAAAGATAATTATATAAACCACTTTCCATCTTACCATTCTCCTGAGGGGAAAAAAAAATGGGTGAAAATAGGAGTAACAACCTAGGCCAGAGTTGAGTTAACTGAACTCCTAAAGTTACAATCTATAACTTGAATTCACGTCAGTCAGTAAAAATAAATCACACTGAAAATGAGAAAGAGGGTATTCAAACAATGTAAGACTTAGTTGTCAATTATAATATGCAAAATTCTCCATGGCATCATCTGGGGAATTTCCATTGTCTCATAGATACAAAAATCCAGAAAGTCCAGTGTTTGAATGAACGAATACTGAAAATAGATCTGGAGTGCTACTTGGAGTGTTATCTAGTAACTACTTCAAGTATGAGAGGGAGGATTGCTAAGTGTAACGATTATCCTGAGAGAAGGCTTTTGTTAAATTAAAAAAAAAAAAGACATGGCAGTTTATGAAACAGTAGCTGAATTAGCATTACTGTATTAATTTAATATCATATCCATAGGGGGAAAATATAATTTGGAGAAATGATGCCCTGACACAAATATTCAATTACTAAGTATGGGTAACAGTCAAGAGACTACAAATGCTCTTAAAATAAGAGAAAAACAAACATGTATTCCAATTCTTGCTAATTTAAATACTTGCCTTAAAGCATTGTTTAGTAAATTTAGGTCATGTTATAGTTTATTTCCTCGCAGTTCATCAAATAAAGTCTCTAATTTCACTGCATTACAGAAAAGCAAAACAAAAATTTGTTTGGAAACCACAGGCCTCTCAAGGAAAAAAGGTTTTATGTACAAACTTATCTCATCTACCAACTGTGAATGAAGCAATCTACAGAAAAATCAATAGTTAAATGGAACTTGGTTTTCACTGCAAAGAAGCTTTATCCTCTTACGCAGAGAACTTCAAGGAGGAAAATCATATAAAGATAAGTTATTTTTCCGGCATGGTGGCAAAACATAAAAAATACCAGCTTTTTTCACTCCTAACCCAGTGTAATTCATTTATTCTGGAAGCTGATTGCTGCAAATCTGGCCCTTGGTATAGGACACATGTTGATGATTTAAGACTTAGTCCATTTCTTGACCTTAAACCAGTAACCACATCTGAAAGCCTCATTTTTCTCAACAGAATGCCTACAGCTGGACTTTCAAAAATGGGTATGTATTTAGTCTGGTTTAATTCACTAATTTTCAATGAAGATGGGTTCCATAAGCCACTGATGCTAAAAGTAAGTAACTTTTACTTACCCAACGGGTGATGTTAGCCTATCAAGAATGGATCGGCCAGAGAAACACAATGAGGGCCCTTAGCGGCATCAGAAGACCTCCAGTGCCCTAGCAGCTTACTGCTACTCAGAACTGGGTCCATGCACAGCCCAGCAGCACCTGTTCACCTAGGAGACCATTAAAAACATCACCTCTTGGCCCACCTCAGACCTACTGTATCTGAATCTACATTCAACAGATGCTCCCATAGTTCCTATGATACTCCAGTTTCAGATGTAGTGCAGAGCACATTTGTTTTTTTCATCCTATTGATGGCGGAGATGGAACTATAAGTAATTTGGCTGATCTACAAGGGTCTCTCTAGAACCGAAGTTAGGAGGAATCCTGAGCAGGTGATGTCATCTTAATGAAGACGGCTGGGTAAACATGCGCTTCCTCCGATCTAAACACCTCTTTACACTTAGGGTCTCAAGTCCACTGGGAAACTGGGAGGCAGCTATGGAAATGATTCCATGGAAAATGTATATATGGACACTTTGAAATTGGTAAAGTTTTAAATAACTATTGGTATGGTGATTTCTTCCAAAGATTCCAATTCTGCCAAGATCCAGTTTCTTTAAGTAAAGGACTTGGCGAGGGAGGAACCCAAAAGGTCAACAATCGATCCTTCCCATGTTCCAGCATTGTAGGCCCTTCTCAATCTTTCCTTCACTTGGTCAGCCACGTAACCCATGCTTATTCAACACCACCCATGCCCTGCCATGTTATGGATAAGAATATAGTCAGCAGAGAATAAAACAGACCTGACTCTGTCTGTATGGCACTGACATTACCATGGTTCTGAAACAGGTTATCACCCTCTTCCAGCAACACATGTGAGATCCAATGACACCGTCTCCTCAGTTCTTGAACACAGTGATGTGGAAAAATCTTTCCACTATAGTTCCAAGGAGGCAAAGTTGGGAGAATTTTTTTTCAAAGACACTTTTTTTTTTCCTGTGAAACTAAGTAAAATCCTGTTCTAAGTCTTCCTAGCAGGAGGACATGTCTTGAATAGATTAACTTGGTACACTTTTAACTTACTAGATAGAAGCTGAAGATCATCTAAGCTCGCGCACCTTACATAACACCTAGTCTTCTATTCTTTTTCCTTCCCTCAATCCTTTCAAGGAACCTCTGACCCAGGTTTCTTTTCGAAATTTTTTGTCTCCTTTTTGTTTCCTCTAATGGCTTTTCCTCCCATTCAGAGAGAAGGGGTAAAGTGAAAATCTCATCAGGATTAGAGACTGATTATTCTTTGAGGAAAGGTCTCTGGCCTCCTTCCTGCTCTCCATTGTGCTATAGGGGGAAGAATCCCATTTCTATTGAGATTCTGCTGCATATAAAACTCTCAGGTATAAGTTTTGGCTTTATCTAAGGCAAAGGGTCTATTTTATCACAGTAACAAGTAGTGAAAAGATGCTAAGGAATAAGAAGGGTATGCGAAACTACTGGGTGTTTACCCCAAAGATACAGACGTAGTGAAGAGAAGGGCCATATGCACCCCAATGTTCATAGCAGCAATGTCCACAATAGCTAAATCGTGGAAGGAGCCGAGATGCCCTGCAACAGATGACTGGATTAAGAAGTTGTGGTCCATATATACAATGGAATATTACTCAGCAATCAGAAAGAATGAGTTCTCAACATTTGCTACAACATGGACGGCACTGGAGGAGATAATGCTTAGTGAAATAAGTCAAGCAGAGAAAGACAACTATCATATGATTTCTCTCATCTATGGAACATAAGAACTAGAATGATCAGTAGGGGAAGAAAGGGATAAAGAAAGGGGGGGTAATCAGAAGGGGGAATGAAACATGAGAGACTATGGACTATGAGAAACAAACTGAGGGCTACAGAGGGGAGGGAGGTAGGGGGAAATAAATAAATAAATAAATAAATAAATAAATAAATAAAAAGAAGGGTATGCGAAGAACTTGCTAGAAGGTAATCCATTTGCATTATATTTCAATTATAATACTCATAGATGTTCTAAGGTTCCCAGAAAGCCCTGAAAATACGGGAAACTAAGTATGGATACCTACAGTGCAAGAGTCACGCTGAATTCATCTTTGTTTCCCTGGTGCCTGTGGCTGCTGGAGTGGTGGATGAGGAAATCAATTAGTAAATATTTTAATACATTTTGTTCTTGGAGGTTTTCTTATCTAAATCTCCAATTTAACCATGACACACTAATTCCTTCATTTATTTACTCATGAACTTAATTGAGAAAAAGATAAAAAATACCAGCTTTCTTCACTCCTAAACCAGTGTAATTCTTTTTTCTGGAAGCTGATTCTGGCACATCTGGCACCTACTGTGTACCAGGCATTGCACTGGGCCCTAGGAACGGTGAGCCGCAGACACAACACCAAGAGCCCTTGCAGAGTTCATGGTCCACAGAAAGAAATTAAACTTTGCCCAAATAATCACATACAAATATGTCAAATTGCAATTGCAACTCAATGAGAAATCTCTAGTAGAATTTAACCGGAGAGAGAAACAAAGGGTTTTCCTGTATGATACTTAAAGCAGTGACCAGAAGCATACAAAGGAAGCTAAAAAAGAAAAGCAGTGCCACTCATTCAACACAGTGATTATTATCATTATTAGTAAAATTATAGTTAATAAGCCATATGCTAAATTACATTATGGATAACAAATGAGAATATTATTTACTTAAAAGATACAAAGATACAGCTCTGAGTATCCACCAACATTGCTTACCACCAACACATTCTATCAAGAAAATGATATCAAAATTTTGGTTTTTTATTTTTTCTGGAATAAACCTTTTTAATTTCCTAACGTCTTAAGTACTGATTTTCTTTCAAATACTGTAGTTCAGGATTTCAAATAAAAGAGATAGTACTTCCAGATAAGATTTTGGCATTTAGTTTAATAACTTTCCAAAAACGCTTGAGTTTTTGACTCAGAAGGCTCTGACCTATTCTTTTTCATGTCCTATCTGAGTGACAGTTGTGGTGGCAAGCTGGGTGTCACCATCATAAGTGAGAATAAGAACACCCAAGGCCAGAGCAGTAAATCCAAGAGCACAAGGAAGGTTGTGTCTTCAGTGGCTGATGGCCAGCTAAGTTTGCAAAACCTAAGAAATTCCAACAGCTAGAGTCGATTAAGAAGGGGCAGCAGATGAAGTATAAATGTAGACATGTTGAATCCAGAGAAGTGATTAAAGTTAAAAAAAAAAAAAGAAAGAAAAAAAAAGAAAAACTAGGAGTAATGTTGGTAAAAACGACGAAAAATTTCGACCACAGAAAAGAAGACATGAAGGAGGAGGCAGATGAGTGAGAGCAGAGGGCAAATAACAATGGGTCAACGAGCAAATGGGAAATAAGCATATAATATTATTTCAAGAGGAAGAGAAAGGGAAATATCTAATGGGCAGAAAAGACGGCTACTTTGTTTTCAGATAATAGAATCGTGGCTGCCTTCCAGTTTTCATCCTTTCAAACAGAAGATTATGGGCTAATCATTCAAAAAATGTAATGGATGTGTTCCACATACATTAAAATATGGTACCTCAGACACCCAAATTTAATTTAAAATTTGGGACAATTTTTCAGTTATGCCAGTTTAAGCTAAACTTAAAACTTTTCAGCTTTCACCCCAGTAAAGTTTAAAAGAATTCTGATTTAATCTTTTCTATTATTATTTCCGTAGGGCAGCTCAAATAGTGACTACAAAGTAATGAGAGATTAACCACAGAAGGAGCTATGGTATGATTCTACTCATTACTTTGCTACATTATCTATTTGAAATTAATTCAAAGTAACTCTTTTTTATCCTCATTTAAAGCAAAATCCTTCATCTCCCCTGTATAAGCATCAAATTACATCCTCTAAGTACTAATGTACAGACTTAATTTTTAAGATTTACATAATTCCTAACAACAAACAACATGCATTTCTTTCACCTAAATCATGTCTTTGTTCAAAAATAAACAGTATATTCAACTGAAATACATCAAAATAATGTCACGGTAGGGAATAATTTAGAATTCACCCAAGTGAAAATTTCTAAAATTTATATTTCTCATAGCAACTATAAATCACAGAAAACATTGCTCAAGTACACTAAAGCCTGCATTTTGCATATTCAAAAGTAAATCAACTTGCAGTGCTTCTGGGAATAATGATCCCATATCTGCTGAGTAATTTTTAAATCAAAATAATTTATTATTAGGAAAATAATTTGGAAATAATCCATTACCGAACTATACAGTGAAGCAAGGATACAAGCATTAAAAAGAACAAAACTGAACACTAACCAAAGGAAAAAAGTAACCACATTAATTTTTTAAAAGAGCCATAAAAGAAAAGCTTATTGAAATATTTTGCTTTTTTATTGACAATAATCATCATTAATTAATTAGTGCACATTATCAGTACAGATTATAGAATCTATCCATTTGCTTTTACGAAGTGTGTCTAATAAATACTCAATTAGCTAAACTAGTCAGACTCCCAACAGTCATTTACAACCTACTTCAGTACTTCAGGAGGTCTGAATGACTGAGTATGAACCTGGATTCGGCTGTTACTTTTTTCATTGTGGGGGCTGCATGGTCCCACCTAAAGCTCAGGCCTATCTGAGTACTGACAACTCAGTATTGTCAGGACCCTACGTTTGTATTCTGGGTTGCTGATTACTCCACAGAGTCTACATAAGGAGTCTACACATGGTCCCAGTTTCTGGAAGGAGGAGATCTCAAGCTGTACTGTCACATTCACAGGTAAAAGCAAGGTTCCTGAAGCCACCCTAAGGAAATGCCTCAAGGATACCAAACTTAGATAAACAGCTGAAATCCCTCCACAGGAACTGTGGTTCCAAGACTCTCTGAAGGGATTTTAATCAAAACCAGGAGAATCAACTAACCATGAAAACATAGTCACTACCAATTAAATAAATGCAAATTAAAATTATAATGAGATTCAACTTTGCATGTGTGTAATTGGCAAAAGCAAAAAAGAATTCGAACATTCTTGCATGAGCTAAGTCATGAGAGTGCTGCCAGATGTGTAAATTGGTGTCACTTTCACGAGGGCAAGCTCACAACATGTCTCAAAAGACTCAGACTTTTCACTGTAGGACTATACTATGAGTAAACAGACAAGTGCAAGAAAATATAAGTCCAAGGGTCCTTGTTCACCGCAGGACACTGACAGTAATAAAAATATTGCTTCAAACATAAAGTATGGTACATAAGTGGTTATAAACAATGATTTAGGTTATCGTGGAAAAAAGGCTACTTGCAAAATACCACTTAGGAATTTAGGCTAATCCTTCTTTGTACATAATAAATTAAAAATGAGAATGACAGGAGCAAGTGTGCACACACATGTGTGTGCATGGTGTGTTGAAAGAAGATACATCAAACTGTTAACATGTTATCGTTGGATGCTGAAATTATAAGCAATTTTACTTTCTTTTTCACACCTTTCTGCATTGTCAAGGTTTTGAGATTAAATATGCATGACCCTAAAATCATGGGCAATATAGATGTGAACATAACAAACCAAACAATCTTAGAATTCTATAATATTACCTCAGACTCTGAACATGTTCTCTATAAATGTGGTTATGTTCTATCCTGAGATCAGTTCTGACCTCCTGAGACGGCCAAAACAATCAGAACTCCTGGACAGACTTAATTTCCTAATGGCTTCAGAACAAGGCTTGGATTCAAAATGCTGGCTACATGCAATCCATTCTATGCCTGCGGACACTTTCAACTGTAGTGCTGAATTAATAAAAGATGAGAAAACACTGGGGCCATAATAGCAACTAGCTACTTCTTGTGCTTACTCACATTTCATTTGAGATAGGCCATTGGTAGTGGAATCTATGGTCAGTTGTAATAAATAATTAAAGGCTAGGAAAAAAAAATATTAAATACTTCTCTCATTTATTATCAACTGATGATTTGGTTTAAAATCCACCAATGGCATTTTAGTTGAGAACTCCTAGGTTTAATTTACACGCAAAATTCCTAAGAGCAGTCTCAATATCCTTACAATAAAAATGTTAAGAGCTGTTCTTTTCCTGGGCCAGTCATTTAAAGACACAGATAAGAACAATATAAACTACTGCTTTAGAGAATTTAAAGTCAAGAAGGGAATACAGTCAGGAAAACCGGTAATTACACGTCATTGTTTTAAGTGTTAAAACAAACAAGCATACGTGCCTTGGGAGTGCAGAGTAAGTGTCTCTAAGACCGGGGAATGACTGACCAGGTGTGACTAGGTAAGCTGAATCTTGAAAGACAGTAAAATGTAGTCAAATGATTAGAGAGTAAAGAGTATTAATTTTTATGGTCCTTTGGAAGTAAGAGAACGTAATCATGGGGACAAAGAGCATTTCTCATCAAAAGGCCTGCCTAATTATGTCCCAGTAGCATTCCTTCCTTCATTGAAAAGTTTTGATTATCTACTTCAACTCAGGCACTGTGCTAAGTGAAAAAGAAACTGTTCTTGCCCTAAAGGAATGTAAAGATAGAGTCATAAACAGAGAATTTTAATTATGTGATCACTACCCCCAAGTGGCTGAGTATCAGAAGCTACGGTAACATCTAGGAGAGACATACAATCTAATTTTGAGTGTCTCAGGGAAAATTTCTTAGAGGATATGACATCTAAATTGAAATCAAAGCAAAGAGAAAAATAAAATTTAAAAATGAATATCTAAGATAAGTAAAGTGAGTGAGTTATGAGTGAGTTATGCCTAGGAAGGTCAAAAGATGCCTGGGCACAAAGGGGCTTTTAAATACCACGATGAAGAGTTTAGATTTCACTCTGTGGTCAGCAGAGAAACTAGAAGGGGCTTTAAGAGGAGGAAGTCACATGATCAGATTTATACTTAAGAAAGATTATTTTGCTATGGGTGTAATAGAATGGAACAGAGCAAGACTGGATGAAGAAAGACTGGAAAAGGCTTTTGCAATAATGAAAGTAGGGACTGGTGGTGGTGGTCACAACTAAGATAAAAGAAGTTGTGATGGAAAGTAACCGCCATTCCACATCAGCCGTTTGACAGACATTAAGGAGTTAAAAATCAACACAAACACGGTGACTAATTATCTATGTAGGGTGTATGGAAGACAAAGGCAGCTTGGATACCTCCCTAGTGTCTCCCATGGGAGAATACGGGTAAGCAGTGGAGTCATTCAATGACATAAGAACTTGGGACAGAGTGGGAGATGAGACTCATTTTTTATACGCTTAGTTTGGAGATTCTTAAAATGTCCAAGTTGTGATGTCATTTAGACAGGGGAATATATATAAGATAGATCTGGGCTGAAAAAGAGACCATAGTGTAAGAACATTAAAAATGAAGGGTCAAGGATTTGGGAGATATGGGACATGAAAATAAAGATATTAACACAAGGGGGTTGACGGAGATTTCCCAGAATGTCACGAGTGGGTAAAGATGGGAGAACAGGAGGAAAACAGTAAGTTACACTGACATTTCAGGAACTGAAATAGAAAGAAAAGTCCCTAGAAGGCTGCAGCGGTCAGAGATACGGGGCAAAACCAGGAGTCCATCACAGAGGCCTCGATAGGAGAGCATTTTCAAATGGAAGGCATGATTAACCCTGTCGAAGGCCACAGTTGCACAATTCAAGTAATAGCTGCCATTGATATAGACTGCTGTTAGGCTGAGGAGAGAAGCTGAGTGAGGATGTAAAGAAAAGAACACAAACATCTGTCAGAAAATTGCCTTTGGGTGGGAGGAAGGCAGGAGCAAAAAGAGAATAGGAAGTAAGACAGATTTTATTTGTAAACTTTTTTTTTTTAAAGACAGAAATGAGCCAATGAGAAGGTGAGTAAAAGAGGGATAAATCATGGCACAGGTGTGTTCCAGAGCCCAACGGGGGGTGTTAGCACGTTAGCCACAGACTTCTTCCAATGAGAATGAGTGACGGAGGAAAGGAAGCTCTAGAACAGTCTGGTTGTAGACACCGGGCAAGAAGTAGAAAGAGTTGCTACTTTTTGGTGACTGATTTTCACGTGAAGTTTGATGGAATGTGTTCTGGAAAAAGGTGGAGGAATAAGAGCTTTGAGAAGAGTGGAGAAAAGAGGAAGAGGAACTACTACAGAAAACAGGAAAGCTGAGCCAGAAAACAGACCGTGCTTGTTTCTCACTAGTCAACATTCTTTCAACCAGTTATGCAGTACTTGACCTGTGAGAGGCCCAGTGAGGCTGGAGATGGTCCATTCATCTTCACTCCTGAGTGTCTACCTGAAGAAATGTTTATCAGCCCGGGATTAGGAGTGGAATAAGTGGGTGAATGGGTCTTTAGATGTAGTTTAGCTAGACAGGTCCCATAGAAAGATAAAAAGACAAGGAAGTTGAGAGGGTATTGCCACATGGGTCTTTGGAAATGATGAAACATAGCTAAAAAGGGAAGGGGGGAAATTAATAGGAGGAAGTTAATAGAAAGAAACTACATGGACCATGAAATGAAAGGTCTCAATTAAGCGGGAGTAATAACATGAAAGTGGGAAAGATGGAACACCCACGGTGTCAGAGAATGAGGTATGCGTTATGTACACCAAGAGTCCAAGCAGTTCCAGGAGACAGCAAATCCAGAGTGTGACTATGAGGTTAACACAGCGAGGATGCAAAAATACTAGTGTTGAGATAGTCAAAGAAGTAAGAGGCCTATGGAAATCAAGTAGGTCATAGATGCGGATCCTTAGGAGTCACTCATGTGCTGGCTGAATTTGGGGCTGATTGGAAAACCGCAAACCGTGTGTCAAAGTCCTCAGGAAAGGAGGGCGAATGGCCAGGTATTCGGTATGAACCAGCAAGAGGGAAAAGAAGGTGGTACAGCAAAACAGTCAGCTTTACAAGAGCCAAAGATTTCACAGAGGACGGAAAAGAAAGCACTAGGCATCTCTTCTCCCTTCTCCACACCTCTTCACAGTGGCTATTCCAACCTTCTTCATTTCTATTCCTCTATCTTCTTTAAAAAAGAATGGAAGCCATCAAGTGAGAACCCTTTTCTCTTCTTGCCATCATACATAATTCGCTGGTCCCGGCTCCCAACTGTAAAGCAAAAGGGTGTGAGCCTATGAGATGACCTTAGGGAAGGCTCCAACCCCACTGAACACTAGAGACTGATGAGCCTTATTGTGTCTGCACCAGCAGCCGATGACTAGAAGGACAGTGTTTCCAAAAAAATCTTCCAAGAGAAAACACCTGCAATCTAGGTGCATGGTGAGACGCAGACTTCATTTAAGAATTATCTAGGTCTAATAGACCTTTCTACCAAGTGAGGTAGGAGGTGAAGGGATGAATTAGTCCCCAGGAACCTCGCCAAGTATTCAGAAATTACATTTCCTGGGTCACAGAAAAATACAGCAGATATAGTAAAGCTCACCAATATTCCTTTTGCTCCCCCTTCACTGTAACCCTTATAGTTGGGCAGGTCTACATGACTAATGTGAACCCTGATCTGTGATAGGAAGTAATGTGTATCACTTCTGGGCAGAAGTAATGAAAGGCCCATGTAGAATTCTCCAGGTTCTTTCTTTACCTGGTACGGAGAATAAGCAGTGTGTGTTTCCAGACGATACACACACAAGGTGGAAGCTCTTCAGTCGGACTCCCCGAGTGACGATATGGAACCCCCACCAGCCAAAGATGAATATAGAGAGTAAGAGAGAAATAAACCTTAGGAGTGGCTCATATTTCACAATTATTTGGTTATTGCAACATAAGGTGGCTATATTCACCAGAAGTAGAAAACTTCCATTGACCAAGAATACCCAATGTTGTGATGGCTGATGGGAGTGAATAGGGCAGAAAAAAGGACAGAGTAGCCAGCTTAAAGTTTCCAGCAACTCAGGCTCCTAGAAAATATTATTTCCAATAACTGGTGGACTAAAGAACGTCTTCCCTAGAAGGGCAAAGGGCCAAACAGCAACTTAGACCAAAGGAACAATGTAGCAGCCCCTGAAGAACTCATCAAAAAAAATTATTCATATCTAAACATCTTCCCGAACCCTACGCCCTTCCTTTGGCCCAAATAAGGAAGCAGTTCTGAGTGATGATATTTGTCCAAGATCAAGTGCACCAAAGCAATCACTTTCTTGTTCAAGTGCCTTGGACCACGGCTCAACCAATAATGTATTACGATGTTCTTAGTTTTCTAAACTAACAAGGCTATAATAAAAGGAATAAAACATATTTAGTCACTCATCTCATATAAGTGGTTTTCTTTCAGTAAAGAATTTAAATGCTACTTGGTTAAGTACTTGAAGAGTAAAGCTAGAATTAACTTCTAGGCATTATATAAATATTAATTGAGTACTCTCATAATTACATTTTATATAGAGGTAAGAATTATCTGCTTTTTTTTAAAGATTTTATTTATTTATTCATTCGACAGAGATAGAGACAGCCAGCGAGAGAGGGAACACAAGCAGGAGGAGTGGGAGAGGAAGAAGCAGGCTCCCAGAGGAGGAGCCTGATGTGGGGCTCGATCCCATAACGCCGGGATCACGCCCTGAGCCGAAGGCAGACGCTTAACCGCTGTGCCACCCAGGTGCCCCAGAATTATCTGATTTTTATTCCTATCATTATTGTTTGAAAGTATTAACACATACTTCATGTCACATATGTGTGTTCGAAATCACATCAGTAAGTTTAAGTGAATTGTAGAACATTATCCAAAACAATAAAATATTTACGCACCATCTCTACCATCTGCACGGGAATGGGGTGACGTGCTCTGATCTATTTCCTAGTAAATCTCTCCTGTGAAACCTCTTCTTACATAATGCATGTTCACCAGGGATTTTTTAGGTTCATGGCAAAAATACTGATATTGGTTGCAGAAGTCAAATCCAGGAGTGCACTTTGTTTGTGTTGCAGATACTGTGTGGGTCAGACTAACCTATTCTCACATAGCACGGTACACTTACTTGCTTAAGATAAGTCCAACTGTTCCCTAGATTTTCCAAGGCCAAACAGAATAAGACACTGAAAAGAAAAGTGGAAAAGCACACTCTCTCTCTCTCATAGACTTTGGGTTTGTCACATCAACATCTATTCCCTTTTCTTAGAAATGTTCCTATTATTCATCACCATATCATATCTTCCTCAGGGTAGCTAATTTGGGGACAGCTAATTTTACCCCTAACTCTAGCAATGGGAATGGAATTTAGGCCTAAAATAATCAGCTTTTGAAAGCATTTCCCCCACTCTGGATAAGGATGAGGAAAAAGCACCAGCATGGTCTGCAGCTGTCTTGCAATCCTGAGAAAGGGGTACTTGCTGACATGCATGGCAAGAGTTGACCTTTGGAAGGAAACCAAGTTGTTGAAGACGTTGTTAAGCCCTAAACCAATCAATCAGGAAACCCAATTTACCGCTCAATCTAGAGCTCAATAAACAAGAAAATCCTTTTTTATTTAAGCCAATCTGAGTATTCTGTCATTAACAAATAAAGGCATCTGACATACACAGATTTTGAGACACGCAGCTCTCCTATGGTTCTCTGCAAAAGTGCTGTGCATTCCAGAAATCCTGGCTTGCTTATCCCCATTCTCTAATCAACTAAAAACATGTTTAAACTAAATGCAAAGAGAATGATTAAGAATATCATAAAATCTGCATTTCTGAAAAAGGAGCACATAGATGACTAGTCTAGAGCAACTGCCATAAATGGAACAGCTGAAGCAACAGAAATGCTAAGATTTGATCTTCTCTGGATAGAAGTGCCACGGAACCACTCGTCCCCTGACTGACCAGCAAGCACACCACCTACAAAGAGATCTCATCCCACGCCCTGCTTCTGAGGAAGGGACAGGAGGCAGGAAGAGAAATAGCCACCATTTGTGACACTTACTCAACTCCTGGATTTCAAAGTAGCCATACAGATATAATCATTTTTAAAAGTCCATGCTGTAAAGATGAAGTAAAATGACTTCTAGAAGTCACTCCTGACACCAATTCACAAATAACATTAGGTCATCTTTAAATATTGTCATAAGGTTTCCGACAGGCTCACGCGATTTAAGCAGAAGTTGGATGCTGGTTCTCTGTCAAGACTACACTCAAGCACTTTATCATTTTTATGACATTATGTAAATTGAAGAGCAATAGAATATATGAATATATATATATAACTTTAGTTATCACTTGTTATTATTCTCAATCCAGCATTTTTTCAACCCACAATTTCCATGCTCAGCATTCTTACATCTTTACAGATTGTTATCTGAGACTATGTGCTTAACTATCGTTTTATATAACCAGTCCAAAACATCGACATCTCCACGTTATTTGGCAGTGACAAAGGCTACTGATACCAACACTATTATTTTCCTTTTCCAAAAACACAAACCCAAATTGAGAAATAATCACAGAGAGAAAGCCGCCTCCTTTCTATCCTAATTTAGTACGTAGAGTCTTTACTTCCTTTCAAAACCAAACCAAAGGAGAGAATCAGGCACACATTATTAATTCATTTACTTTCACTTGCTCCGATTAAAATTGAAGATGAACCTTTCGGGCTGGTAGTAAAATTGTTCACTCCTTATTCAGTGAACTTCCAAGAACCGACCAGCTGAAAAGTCACCTAAGCTAGGAAAGCTTCACCAGCCCCTTCAGAAAACAGCATACAGTCTTGTACCAGAACATCCTATCGGTGGTCAGTAGAAAGGTCTTAAGTTCATGTCCCTGATAATTAACATATTCTAATTCAAACTGTGGATTAATATATGCTTCCTTAATGCTAATCAGAGAATATAAATATTAGAAGCTCTTTTTTAAAACTTCTAGTGAGTAATATTTGCACAAGTAATGATATGGGGTTAAAATGACTCTTGATTTGTCATCTAAGATAAGATCAATGTATCTTAAATGGAAGAAGTAATGTGTAGGGAGTTTATTTTGGTTTGCTATTCTTACTTGCGATTTATTTTTTTAATAAGAAAAAGTAGTTCATTTGACACTGATTATGGTTTAGGAAAAAACATGAAGTTATGTTGTGCATCTTTTATAGTAGAAGTTAAGAGTTGTTCTAAAATTAGAAAGGAAAAATGAATTTACAAAGTAAAAATATGTGTCAGTGATGTTAGTCAAAGATCATCTAATGCTGAGATTGGCAATATTATATCGCTGCACAGTTACTCATATGATAACGGGAATTTTTAAAATAAAATATGAACACACGATATAATGAGGGCAGAAGTCACCCCAATCATTCATCTTTATATTCCCATTTAGAGCACCTGGTATAGTAGTATAATTGGTATTCAGCAAATATTTGTTAAACAAATGAATAAAGAATGAATGATGAGAAAGTGATAAACAGCTCCTCCTCTCCTGGGAGTTCAATGCAGAGTTCAAGAGCTACTTTCTTTTAAATACAATTAATCCTCAATGTCCTTGTAAAATAGCCAAAGGGAAAATGTATTTACATTATATCTGAAATTGATGGAATCTACAGAGGAGTCAAAAAATCTTTCTCCAAGTAAATAAAGCATTTACCCTCCAGCTAGGAACAGGGTATGTGAATCATTTCCTACGTGGATAGCTAGGAATCTGAGCTCCCAAGGCCCTGACCACAAGACCTCTCCTCAATCTTTTCAGGAAAAATCCCTAGGACCCCCGAGTTGTGCTGCTAACCCGTGCTCTCTACTGATCCCTGCCTCTTCAGCCCCTCCCCCTCCTAATCCATAAATACTGGGACCAAGTCTTTTCCAGGTCAATCCTGATTTCTATCCTGCCCTCCCCAAATGCAGTCACACTTATCAGACCATATGTTCTAATATTAGCTCAGGGGAGGGGAAAAAGCCATCACACTTGTATATGAGATCACAGAAAAACCGTTTACTGACATTTGAAAACACCATTTTTACTCCACGTTCCTCTCTGGTCCACGGTTAAGCAATTAGGATATAAATATATCCTATCTTCCTATTCATGGAGGATACTACTTATGAATTGGAAGTCTGACACAACATTTATGTGACCTCATTTTGAAAATGTAAAATAGTATAAGGCCTCTAGGCGTAATTCTATAAGGGGAAGATTAAAGGGACACAAGCAAGTACAGATTTCTCTCTCTGTGCTACGGGACACTGGCAATTTTTTCTCACTTAAAACATGTGATATTTAAAATGCCAAACTTACACATTTCTGCAGTAACAAGGTGGTTATCACATTGAATAACATTTTCTGTACTTTCTCTCCAGTAAGTAGAATTAATATTAACATATGAACTGAAAATGTTAAGTGGATATAAATAAGCCAAAATGATTTCATTAAAATTTAGCTTAGCAAATGTTACTTTCATTTTCCTGGTGGTAACCTTTGCTATTCGTATTCAAAGGCAAGGAACAATTTATAAGCAAAGGAAGTGCGATCAAATGCGAGCCCCACCCCGGTGTGTATTCCATTAGGCTCACCTCAGATCCAGGTTTCTCCACTCAACAGAAGTGGAGGACGCACTGGGAAACCAGCTTCTAATGGCACTGCCTTGACCAAACAGCAGTATCCCATCATCAATATGTTGCCATTTGCCACTCTGACAAATGGTACTACGAGCAACATTTATACTGCTCTGTGAGCCAAACCACTTAATCAGAGGATGAGAAATTACAATAACCATAAAATGAAGCAGAGAAGAAAGCAAAACATACAAAAAGGTTTTAAACCACCAAAATATGTCACAAGGTCATGTCCTTACATTCCCTCTGGAGTCCCTAGACAAAGCCTGTCCCATTTTAGACATGATTCTAACAAGCTTGGTTATTTGGTTTCCAATCACATCATATTACAAGCAAAGTGGAAAGAAGAATGGAGCGCGGAGAGACAGGACAGAGAAGGGAGGGATTCAAAATCGGAAGGTTCCTTAACCAGGCAGAGTAACCACTGAATTCATTAATTAGTTCACCCTTAATGACCAAACTAAATAGTTTGCTTTTTCACTCAGGCCTTCTCCTCACAGACACCAAAGAACTCAGGTTGAAAGAAACTTCTGTTTCCATTCTTGAGTCTCCTCTACAACTTAAAATCAAAGACTTTCATTTTGGGCTAAGTGCTTCCCAACTAGTTGAAACTGGAATTAAATTGTATAGGAAGCTCTTAAGACAATTTGAAGCTGTAAGAATGATGAATCTGTAAACTTCCTACTGCAGATTATCAACGAGGAATGTTCACCAACCACCTTTTTCCAGCTTCCCAAAGCTAATCCCTCTCATTTAAAGTAGATAAGAAATAAAAGATGTTTAAGAATCAGTATCCACGTCCAGGATGATTAAATGACTTTTGCCTCATAGATCAGTGACCCAACAGACCCTCCAGAATGGAAGAACTGGATTCAGAGCCAAACACACTTAATTTTAAGCCAAAAAAAACCCACAAAAAACAAAACCCCACAAAACCTGTAGATATTGGGAAAAAAAATTTCAATTGCTCAATTGTATTTTACTGAAACAATTTTTTTAATAAAACAAGAAACAGTTAAGAGACATTAAATTCTTGTCTTCTAAGACTTTAAGAAAAGTAATATTTTCTAAAGGGATCAGATAAAGTTATGATTCTTCTATTATACCTACGGTAATGCATATTCTTCTTAGTTGGAACTAAACCTCACTTATGTCCTATTATTAGGGAAATTATTTATGAAAATTAATTATTAGGAAAACAAGGTCTATCTTTTGAATTCATGAAAAACGATAAAACGCAGCATTTTATAAAATTTCAACCATCTGCAAAATTTTTAATACACTTAAGGTATTCACACACCTTTTCAAGTAGGGTATCAAAGATAATTTTTGCTTGTTTGTTTGAATGGAATAGACTTTTTATGAAAACGAGGAATGTCCTTAGGTTGTAACAACATATACAGGGCTAATGGACCTGTGCCAAGCATACCAAGATTTTAGTTTTTTTATTTAAATCTGATTTTATAATTCTGTCCTCTTAACACATTACTCAGAGGCTAACCCTTAAAAGCAGGGCGAGTTTCTGGCATAGGGAAGGCACATGAAAGTGAAGCATACTTTTTTTTCTTTAAAGATTTGTTTATTTAAGATAGAGGGCACGAACTCATGCGAGCCTGTGCAGGGGGGAAGGGGCAGAGGGAGAAGGAAAGAGAGCAGCCCAAGTAGACTCCCCACTGAGCGTGGAGCCCCAGGCAGGGCTCAGTCTCACAAACCTGAGATCAGGACCTAAGCCGAAACCAGGAGTCTGACACTTAAACGACTGTGCCACCCAGGAGCCCCAAGTGAAGCATACCTTATGAGACAGTGATGTTTTTCTTTACTGAATGTATGGAATCAATGCACTTAAGCAAATTTGGGGGAGGGGCGGGGAAAATCAATTCATTTATCTGCCAGGTGGTATTTCCTTAAAAATAACTGATCTCCCCCAGTTTTAATTGTAATAATAGTCTCTCCACAAAAATCATAAACAGACTTGCACGGAGACAGACAGACAGACAGACAGACAGACAGACAGACATAGAGTGAATGGAGGAACAATACGAGCACAGACAGTTTACAAATCTATGCTCATCCACCCTTGTGTTTCCCACCTTGCTTGTTGTAGCAACAACAGCCCTGAGAGTTGCTGGGAAACAAGATAAAACACTGGAAGTTTACAGAGACCAGGTAGGGTGTGAGAAGTGGAGGGCAGGGAGCCATCGAAAGTAGAGTAAAGGGCACAGATCCAGGGTAAGGAAGAAGGCAGAAGTGGCAAGCCCATGGTAAATACCCAGTCCCCAAATACCTTCTTCCGCAGAATCGGGAGAGTTTTCCCTTTGCAACACTGCTTAAAATTAATTTAAATTATCAGCCAGATAGTTTAATTAAAAATGTAAATGTTGAGGCAATCCAGACTCTCCACGTGTATAAACTTGTTCCAGCCACCTTTCCCTCCCAATAGCTTCTTCTCTATCTTTTCCAAGGAGTAAATGAGAAATCTGCTTGGGACAAAAATGTGAGGGTAATTTAGACACAAGAATTGAGATTTACCGATCTTGTATTAGTTGTTCACTGAGCCTTTGTTCCGTTATTTCATGATTACAAAATTCATGTTTTTTTACTTATGTATACAAACATATACGTATCAAAAGAAACTTCTTAGCTAACTGCTGTGCAGGACGAAGTTGTGACATTTATCTGCCAGCGTCAGCGAAAGTTCCAGAGCACGAGCTCAGCCCTCAACAGACTAGTTCACCTCATTTCATGGTTACCCTGGGCCCGGGCACTGGAGCTACCATTTGCCTCCCCGGTGAAGCTAGGATGCAGTGCTGAAGTTAAATTTTTTTCCCTAGAAGAGCAACAACAGCAACAACAACAGAAAAAGTTTCTTCCCTACAGAGAAGGTTATGACATGTCTGACCATGCAAGAAAAGTCAGCAGACACTGCCACGGGTATAAGAAAATACCCAGACTTCCTCGGGATCAGGGAGGCTGGGACCAGGGGAGGGAGCTGCACAGAAGGGGGCTCCTGTGGTGGCCCCACAACACACTTCCACTGCCTTTCCAAATATTACACAGCTCGGTTAAAGAAAGGGGACAAAATACAAGGGTAAGCAAATAAGGAATATAAACAAAAACCTAGACAATCTCAAACTAAATAAAAAATCCTAATTATTCTAAAATTACAGGTGAAGATCAGGAACCCAGACCAGCGGAGAGGAAAAGCATTATCACTGAGTGCTGTGGTGACCGGATCATGGCCAAAAGTGAGTCTGGACACTCTTTAGATTTCAAAACTGATCAAAGTTTAGACTTGGACTTTGTGACACTGAAAAAAAACAAAAACAAAAACAAAAAACCCAGGATGCAATTACATGAATGAACATACG
Source organism: Ursus maritimus (assembly GCF_017311325.1). Taxonomy (NCBI): domain Eukaryota; kingdom Metazoa; phylum Chordata; class Mammalia; order Carnivora; family Ursidae; genus Ursus; species Ursus maritimus. The sequence continues at coordinate 28,052,058 of NW_024423897.1, forward strand.
CTTTGCTATTTTTTGGAAAAAAATAGCATGCAATTACTTAAACAAACACATGCTATTGCCATTTTTTTTTTTTAACTTTCATGTACATACAATGTAATTTTTATTAGAAATTGTTATTCAATGATACTGGAGAAATGGAGAAATTTTATATTTCCAAACCAGACAGAGCAGCTGTCCTACCAAAAAAGGGAACAGTTGTTTTTTGGTTTTTGTTTTTTTCCTTATTCCCCGTTTATGAGGTCCTGACTGCAGGAACTGGAATTGGGCTAGTGCTGTGAATAATGACGTCAGACCTGCCTTTGTCAGGTCCTGAGCTGGACACCATCAGCATATGTGCAGGGAAGGGTTAATGGTTGCTCAAACCCTGCATATTCCCAAGAAAGGCCTTGCTCAAGACTGGCTCTGGACCAGTTCCCAGGAAATGAGCTCTGAGCCCTTGGAATATTCTGCGTGACAGGAGTGTTTTTGTATGCCCTAAGTCTTAGGCCATGCAATACCAGTGTGCTCAGACAGTTTATGCTAACAAGTGTGATGTATGGTGAACACGTGTTTTTGCTCTGGGAGGCTGGAGTCTGAAGAGCCGAGGTCAGTTGTAAAGGTGCAGCATGCCTTTGTGATTGATCCCTAATAAAAACCCTAGACACTGAGGCTTAGGTAGGCTTCCCTGGTTGGCAACACTTTGCCTGTGTTGTCACACTTCATTGCTGCAAAAATTGTGTCCATATGACTCTACTGATACGACACTTGCAAACTTGTGCTTGACTTCTCCTGGACTTCTGCCCAATGAGCCTGTGCCCATTGCTGGTGTTATTCTGTACCCTTTTGCAATAATAAACTATCACAGGATTCAAAGTATCACAGCTATCTGAGTCCTGTGACTCCTTCTAGCACACCACCGAGCCTGAGAGTAGTCTTCAGGATCCCCTTCCAAGCACATTATCAAGTTCAATCCTAAAAACCTTGCAATATTATTGCCATTTCAGAGATGATAAAGTCAAGACTTTTCAAAGAGGTTAAGCCATTTGACTGGTTATTTAAAAAGAAACCAAATCAATCTGTCCATTCTGTTATACTACACTGTAATGTTATGGGTCACAAAGAATTTTTAAAATAATCTTATAACTCAACCAACACTGGAAAAATTTCCTTTGGAAAATATAAAATGCATTTTCGTAAACCCTGAAAAATACTTAGACTACAATTATTCTGTAAACACAATCCAACTTAAACTTGGACTTACAAGAATTTTATGTATGTCTGTGGTGGTTCTAAAAGCCATAATCAGACATTTTTCCACCTATAAGGTGTCCCTCATCTGCCTACTCCTCCGGCCCACAAGAATTTTCCAGTGTAATTCAACTGTCAATACTTCCTGTCTTTGAGCACTGCATGTCTGTGCATGGTCTGTGCATGTTGGGGGGGGGGGTCGTTAGGGAGAAAGAATTAGGTATATTATTTTCTTCATGTCTGCAAATGTAGTTTAGAAGGTTATCTTTGCATGCTTAGGAGGAAAACTTAAAATGCATTGCAATGTCAATGTTTTGCAGGTATGCACGTATCAATGCCAGTGTGTGCATGCATGCATCATGTGTGCAAGACACACAACAGCATACACATTTCAAATGTTTTGTGTTTAAGCTCAGCATTCAGCCACAGAAGTATCTGAGAGCAACAACTCCTACCTGATTTAATTCGAGAAGTGCACTGGCGTTATGTTATTTCTATGGGGACTAAAAAATCAGCAGGCACAGAATTTCTGTAATAATTATTAGTATTTCTTGAAAAGCTCTTGTTTAGTATAGTTTTATAATCTATATTTGGAAAACACCAATAGAAAATCCCATTTAAAATGGTGATTTTCTGGGGTGCCTGGGTGGCTCAGTCACTGTCTGCCTTTGGCTCAGGGCATGATCCCGGAGTTCTGGGATCGAGCCCCACATCAGGCTCCTCCACTGGGAAGCCTGCTTCTTCCTCTCCCACTCCCCCTGCTTGTGTTCCCTCTCTCACTGGCTGTCTTTCTGTCAAATAAATAAATAAAATCTTAAAAAAAAAAAGGTGATTTTCTTCTATGGAATTAGGTACATAGGTATATAGGCTATTTGTTTTAGTTTTGTGCCAAGGCACTTTTATTTAATAAAAATAAATAGCTAATTTTATATTTTCCTAATTCAAATTTATATGCCTGTGTAATGTAAAAAAGAAATTCTTAAACTTCTATAGAAAAGAGTCCTTATTTAGAAGTTGAAAAAGTCTTGGCAAGCACACGTCTTTCTTGTCTGTTTTTTTAATAGACTTTAATTTTTAGAGTAGTTTGGATATCACACCAAAATTGAGCAGAATGTACAGAGATTTCCCATATACCCTCTATTCCACATGTGCAGAGCCTGTCCCATGATCAACATCCCCCATCAGAGCGGTACACTTATTACTGATGATGAACCCACAGAAACACATCATTATCACCAAGAGTCCATATCACCAAGAGTCACTCTTGGTGTTGTACAGTCTGGGAATTTGTAAAAATGTAGAATGACGAGTACGCCCCATTATAGTACCATACAGAATAGCTTCACTGCCCTAAAAATCCTCTGTTCCACCTATTCATTCCTTCTTCTCCCGTAACCCCTAGCAACCACCTATCTTGTCCCTGTCTCCATACTTTTGCCTTTTCCAGAGTGTCGTATAGTTGGAATCATATAGTCTGTAGCCTTTGAGATTGGTCTTGTTCACTTAGTCGCAGGAATTCCTTCCCCCATGTCTTTCCAAGGCTTGATAGCTCATTCCTTTTTAGTGCTGAATAATATTCCATCGTCTGTATATATCACAGATGATTTATCCATTCACTAAGGGAAAGACATCTTGGTTGCTTCCAGGTTTGGGCAGCTTTGAATAAAGCTGCTATAAACATCCACGTGCAGGTTTTGTGTAGACCTAAGTTTTCAACTTCTTTGGGTGAATACAGAGGAGTGTGATTGCTGTACAGCATGGCAAGAGTATGTTTAGTTTTGTAAGAAACTGCCAAACTGTTTTCTAAGTGGCCGTACCATTTTGCACTCCCACCAGCAATGAATCAGAGCTCCTGTTGCTCCACGTCCTCGCCAACATCTGGTGTTCTCAAGGTTCTGGATTTTGGCCATTCTAATAGGTGTGTAGAGGGAAGCACCTGTATTTTCATCTAAAAGTGCATCTGAAATATAACATTTCACAGAATGTACCCCAAAGACTGGAAATGTCACATTTCTGTTTTTAAAAACCTTCCATGAAACGTCTGCCCTAAGTGGATTTTTCCTGCCAATTACCTACAGCTGGAAAGGATTTTGTGCATGCTGGACATCGAGAACTGAGGACACTGGAAATTTTACATTAATGACATAGGAAGTCAACACAGAAAGCTCACATTAAATCACACTGTGGGGGGGGTAAGAGAAATGGGTGAAGGGAATCAAAAGGTACAAACTTCCAGTTACAATTAAGTCATGAGGCTATAAGGTACAACGTGGTGATTATAGTTAATAATACCGTACTGCATACTTGATAGTTGTGAAGAGAGTAGATCATCAAAGCCCTCATCACAAGAAAAACAAGATGTTTGTAACTATGTGTGGTGACAGATCTTAATTACTTATTGTGGCGATCATTTCACAATATATACAAATACCAAATTATACTGTACATCTGAAACAAATAGGATGTTATATGTCAATTACAACTCATTTAAAAAAGAAAATCAAACTACTATGATTTCATTTTTTTTAAAGATTTATTTATTTATTTGAGAGCGAGTGAACACATGCATGCACACCATACAAGTGGGGGGGAGACCAGAGGGAGAGAATCTTCAAGCAGACTCCCTGCTGAGCGCGGAGCCCCATGCAGGGCTCCATCAATGGACCCATGAGATCATGACCTGAGCTGAAACCGAGAGTCAGACAGTTAACCAACTGGCCCCCAAACTAGTATGCTTTTTTAAGAACTAAGTTTAAAATCTTTCTTGCTCCAAATTTCAACATTTGGGCGTCAAATTCAGCCAAGACTGTGCAATTCTCTTTTTAATTGAAACTCACTTAAATCACCATTCTAAGCTGGTTTTCCCATAAGGATGGACTGCTCCAAAAAGAAACAAGAGAGAACTTGGCTCACAGTGAATTATTCAAACTTTTTCTCAGTTAACTAAAAATGAATTTGACCATTCACTAGAGAAATCATATCAAATTCTGTGGTGGTAATAAAGTAATGACTACTTTGCAGCTGGAGGGCCTTTTTTTTTTTTTTTTTTTTTTGCATATCTAGCTCGGGTGCATTTTAATAAGAAATGGTGACTGCGTCAGCTTTTACCCATGAATATCTTTAGCTTCTGGTTAGGTCTTCCACATACCAGTACCTGCAACTTTGTTCTTAAGAAGATCAGATACACACAGACTGACAAACGAATCATCACAATCGTGAATTCACTCACTCAAGATTTTGCGCACTGATTTCAAAATGAAAAACCTGGAATTTACTATTTTCAGTATGTGGATTCCCTGAACCACAAAAGCTATGAAGTGTTCATACAGGAACAGGTCTGCTGTTACCAAGAGTCATTTTCAATATATACCTGACTCTGTGTCCGCAGGACTGCACTTGAAAGCACCAGCTTCATTGTCCGGTCGCGTGTTACCAAAAGTAGCATGTGGTTTCCTAAAGTGTAATGACTGACACTGCCTAAAAAAATTAAAGAGATAGTATGCTTCCTGACTCACGTTGGAAAAATTCTGAGTATTTTAAAACTCCTCCAGTAAATTTCTCATTTGGCCACTGGGAGAGAAATAAATGTAGAATAAATACCCTCGTTGATTTCCAGATGTAATTTAACAAAAAAATGAAAGCTGTAGCTAAATTCCGTATTTCCCTCACCACACATTTCTCCAAAAGTATCTGCTGCATCACAGACTGCTCACGAAGAAGCTCGACTGCAGCCAAAGTGACAGCATTTAAGAGGGCACGATGAGTCCCTCTGCTATACAAAACCATCATCTCGCTCTAACGCTTCCTTATGAGGCTGCCTTCTAATCCTGCGCCAAGTGGGCCCTGCTTAACTTCAAGGCTCGGATGAAGAATAGCTGAAAGCTCTTATCCTAAATGGATTCAGCACAACTGATGACAAAGTGAGAGACCCAGAGAAATAAATCCTCACGTAGAAAAGTCAGTGGCGCCAAATGCCTTTAGCCGAAGCTTTCCTGGTCGTAAAGCGAGTTCTCTACAAATCAATGAAAGTAAATTCTTCAGGGCTCAACTGTGAATCGGCAACTTCGATTTCAACTATCCTGCTGTTTACTCAAAAACTCTTTTTAATGAGTAAGACTCAGAGTTTGCCAAAGCGTTTTCCACAAAACAACTTTCTCAAGATGTTCCAGATCTGTAATCAAATAAGTCTGAGAAACCCTGAATACTCCATTCGCCTTCTGGATATGCATAATGTACACTAATATATAAAAAGCTCCAAAAAGCCAACCATTGGAAATGTTTAATATTGTTTAAGCAGTTCCCAGACATATTTGGCCACCTACCTAACACCTAATTAAACAGTTTGGGAAATGCTATCCCATAATGTAAGAGAAATATTACTCTCATTTAAGAAATAGTAGGAGATATTTACTATATTCTAGGCACTCCGCTAGGAACCAGAATTCTCGCCTTTAAACAGAATATTGATTTTTTGTGACTTTTTTCTTATTTGACTTACATTTTCTCTTTTACACAGCTCGGTCCTTAATAGCATTTTTGTTTGTTTTCCAATTTTGTCTGAACTTTTTTCTTCATAGATGTGAAAGCCTAACAAATGTAAAGTAGTTACATTAGTCTCTGGCTCCAGTCTATACTTGGTATACAGTAAATACTCTATAAGAGATTCTTGGATAACAACCTGTACCTGTTTTTTTAGACAAAACAATGATGAAAATCCAAATAACTACAACACTTCTGAGTTGGTTGAGAAATCCTAAGAACACTTTCAGGCCATCAGTAAGATCTTTTCAATCTATATTTCAAAATGTTCAGAAAGAAACCATCTTGGGAAAGTCAGCAGCTAGCTTTCCACTCATTTCTGTACAGGGAAAATTCATCTGAGTGCATAAAGGTTTAAGTGGATGACTCCCTTTTAAATTTAACGTTGTGCTCTGTTAATACCAAGAAGTATCAGCCATAAACTGGGATGTCACTGATACGCAAATGAACTACACCCAAAACTTGTTGTCGTCGTTATTCTATAATGGACTGGGAACAGTCTATTTATATTCTCACCCCATCCTCCTCAGATTTCACTGTCTTCTCATTCTCAATTTGCCCTACTCATGATCTTACTCTATCCTCTTCTTGAGCATAAATACGTCATAAATTTTCACAGAGATGCCACTTGTGGTCAAAGAAAAGATTAAATGAACTGGCATTTGTGATAATAAAAATCATGATCTCGATATCCAAACCACGCACATTATGTGACACAGAAACTACCAATCAATAAACCTTGAGCAGCTGTGGATGCTTATTGCACATAATACAAAATGCTGTTGAATGGAGAGACCAGGTCAATAAACGGGCAGTGGAAGCCTGAGAAGTACAAACGACCAGATGGGGAAGGTGGATCTAGAAAGCCAAGGATGGGGGTTTCGATTTGATACGGAGGAAACCATGGTCGCATGTGAAGGCTTCTGAGCAGAAAAATGCTATGGTGAAATTCATGCTGAAAGAGTTCAGGTTATCAATGAGCTGGATGGGTGAGAAGCTGTTAGTCAAGAATTTTAAAACACTGGGTTAAAGTGATTGACCTAAGTCAAGGTGATCAGGACCCGGACCAAATGTTGACACCTGTGGGGGATGAAGATGCCCACGATGATTTCAAAGAAAGAGCCAATGAAGCTTCGAAAGAAATGAAGAAGGTGGGATACATGAAACCTGAGACGGATTCCTCCTGAGTGGCTCAAATGATGTGACAGGAGGGAAAGGCTGGGAAGAGAAGCTTCTTTTAACGAGGAGGTGATGGGTTGTCTGATACACTGGGTTGAAGTGTCTAGCATTTAAGTGAGGCAACCGGACAGAAAACCTAACTTATGTCCCAATAAAATAGGAGTGACAAGCCTTATTAATAAAAGCATATTCATATTAGTCTTCCCTGGGGGTACATGGAAAATGGGATTCCAAAAATGCAGAGAGTGAAAAAGAGTAAGATGCCATGCGAATAACTTAACAATTTCATACTAAGTCAGTGGCAGCTGTCTTAAAGCAAGATTTATCTACTACAGCACAGTCTATCCAAAAGCAAATCTGTGCAGAGAATTACAAAATATTTTTAGGACTGATATATGTTCTCTTACATGTATTTTTCAAAATGCTGCCGAGAGAAATGATGGGGAATTTAAATGGGTCGGCCCAATATTTGTGTAAGGATTCCACAGCCAATGTACATAATTTTCTCACTATTAATGCTTAGCACTGGGCTCAGGCATTTCCCTCGCCAGCCAGTGGAATTTTCAGTGCGGCCCCTGGCGAGCGTCCCACTAAGCAATCCCTCCCCAACCCCAAACATTCCCAACTATCCTAGTCATGCCAGTTCAACCAATGCTCCTCAAACCTTACATAAACACTGACACACACTGCAATGTATCCTTACTCTGCTTCTTACTAACTGTAAGCTATTGAAATTACCCAAGCCTCAGTTTCTTTAGCTATAAAATGTAAAATAGCTGACAAAATACCTACTTGTCTTTGTTGCAAACATAGGATGTAAGGGAGGCAAAAGGCACAGCAGAGAGACTATGCCCAATAAATAGGATTAAGAGTATTATCTTAATCCATGAAATAAATGGAGTTTAAATATTTTACTATGTAAGTTTCAATAAAGTTATATTTATGTTAAATCGGTGGTGATTTTAGGTCAGTGGTTTTTAAATTCATTTAACAGTGGAATCTTTTTCAAAAAAATTTTGTACAGAAAAGAACCAGAGCAGCTATAATTTACAAAAGGATGGGAAAGCTCAGACCTCACCCACTCATTCGGCTTCCTTCACACTCCCTTCAACCAGGCACCCCAGCTTCCAACGCAGGTTCCCAGGGCATCAAAGGAAAAGACTTTTTTTTTTTAAATCATTATTTTGGATAATAATTGATACAGTATAAAATTATGGGAAGCAAGTCCCTATTGCCAAGAGGAACATGCTAATTTCTGATTTTTAAAAATGATCATTCTTTTCATTATAACATCTTAAGAAGCACTTGATAGTTTCAAAATAATTGCATATTTCAAGATTTCTAGAATGAGCATGTAATTCTTTCACAATGAAAACTGATTAATCTTTTTGAGATGATCTTTTTCTACTTCGCCACCCTCAATGCCCCCATTCCTGCACCCACATACACTTCTCCTTTCGAAGGAAGTCAAAACAAATGCACTTTAGCAATCAAGTAGATTGCCTCTCTCCATGGCATCCCATGAGCAAGGAATTAAACACTGGGAGCGCAGGTGGATAAGGGTCCCCAGAAAATCTGCTTGATCACCAGAGTGCTATTGATTTTTTAAACCGAATTAAATACTTTTAGAGTGCAAACTCTCCAGTGTGTCATAGTCCCCATTAACTCTCTCATAATGTTAAGCAACTGCATTATCTTTCTGTCCCCTAAAAGCATTTGAGCATGCCACAGGGCTTATAACTTGACTATGCAGCTTGTGGATTCTTAAGAAATTCTATTGCAAGTGACATTACCAGATTTGGGGCTTTTTGAAGTATTTGACTATCTCTATACCCGACCATTTAGTTAGGAAATTGCTTCTAACTGCCAGAAGACCTTTTAACATTCGTTTAATAATTGAATCAATATCTACTTATTCAAAAAACATATTGTACTACTGAGCAGGTAGCTAGGGGCTGGGGAAACTGCAATGAATAGGACAGACCATGCCTCCAAGAAGCTCAAGGTCAGACAGATGATCAAGTGAACAGGTGCTAACAATACAATGTGACAACATGGCTTTAGCAATACCTGTAAGAATAATATAGGGAAGGGGATGCCAGGAAAAGATCCTCAAAGGGGAATTTGGCTTAGCAAAGATCCAACAACAAAGGCCTCCCAGGGTTGAGATGGGGGAGGGCGGAGAGGACAAGGTGTAGATGGGTGTTCTACAGCATGTGCAAAGGCCCAGGAAAAAGAAGAGGTAGTATGTGATTGGAGGGACTGCAGACACTATTGTCAGTGTTACATGTGATGCTCCAAAATAGTTATGTGAATAGAATATCCTAAAAGGCGGCGGGGGGGGGGGTGCATACTTCAAAAGATGCCACTCTACCCATGACCATGTGAAAGAGTGTCTATTCCTACAATAAAAGGTGTACACCTACAGGCAATTCTGAATATTCTGCCAGATATTAAGTTTCTAATATATTAATAATTTCTATTTAAAAGTTAGATTTCTTATCATGAATTCACACTCCTTGATTGGAAAACTATCAATTTAATAAGCATTTCTTTATTCTCATATCCTTTCTAAAGGGAAGACATTGTTATATTCTTGGGTGAAAAAACACTGAGGTCTCAAAAGAGTATAATACAATCCCTGGATGCCCATATTTTATAAGCATACAGACACATAAAAATTCTGAAAGAATAAATTCTAACACATTAATGGATGAAAAGAACATGTGTTTCTTATTTTCTTTTTTTGGCTTATCTTTTTAACAAAAAAACTTTTTTTTTTTACACTAAACACGTCTTATTTGTGTATTTTTAAAACCTCAGTTATATTCTCACAATACACTTTCCTTGCTGGAAGCTCACAATCAGGGAATTCCGCAGAGATCCATGGCCAGGCCCCAGGGGCTCCCCCTGTTCAGCCCCTGTCTTTGCTGACCACCAGCACCACGGACCCAGCCTGCTCTCCCATCCCTAGTAGCTGTCAGTACTCACTTTCTCCCTTCTGTTTCTTCTACCACTAACTGCATGACTGACTACAAACGAGATGAAGGACCAGAATTCCCAAACCTTTGTAGTCCTAAGGATTTTACTATCAATCAATTAGGGAGAAAGAAGGAGGCAGGAGATCACAAGCATGACAAGTATGGGGAAGGAATGACTTTTGTGTAAACTTCCAAATTGTCTACAGGTGAGGCCAGACATTAGCACACCCCTAAAATTGGAAGCAGCACTGGGTAGGTGCCCATGGCAGGCTCTGGACCATGACAGCCGTGAACTTATTCCAAGACGTCCAGGAATCAGAGGTGTGCTACCAAGACCATTGCTAGAATTTTATCTAGCTGGATAGACAGCATACATTTTCAAGCATATGTAAATGGTCTTAATAATCAAATTCATAACATTTAACACCTCTTTCTCATTATTTCTCAATCGAAAGACACTAAAACGATCACTCTCCAATCAGTATCTGTGTGATCCTTTGATGTTCAAGTGTCTCCATGTTCAATCAAAGAGGCTGAGAACGCTAGTGTAGAGGAATAAGCACAGGTGTCAAGAGGGTGACAGAACAGGGTGTAGACGGTAGCTTCTTCCATGAACTGAGTAAATTTCAGCATGTTTCTCAAACGCCCTGAGCCTCAGTTTATACATCCAAAAGTGAGGCGATAATGATTCCATGAACCTTCTCTTGAGGGAAAACTAACTGAACTCAGTCTCCCAGCTGACCATCCACTCCCTCCTTGTTCCTCACCTAAAGTCCACCAAGACAGCAGAACGGCAAATGTTAACAAGCCTTTCCACCTCCAAATGAAAGGTCAATTTACCAGGCCACTGGCCAGCCCTGACAGAGTCGCTTCTTGGCATTTCCACTCACCCACAGAAACATAAAAAAATGTATCTATAAAAAAATTCTCCATATTATTTCTTTGTTTGACTAGTAACATGTAAGGTCAACCTTTGCCTTTAGAACAAAGTGTAGCTTGTTCGTAGAAAGTGTGAGAAAGAGAAAATAGTTTATTAAGTTTTATCTACAACCTGAATTGAAAATTATCTTTTAAATATGTTCTCAATGGTTTAGATGAAATGTTAGTTAAATATAATTGAAGATAATCACGTACTATCCTTAAAGATTCCCACCTCCTATAATGGTGAAGTGAGTCTAGTTTACCAGAAATGACACTATGAATAGACTATCGTAAGTTAATAAGCACCTTCAATCAAAACAGCAGGATTTTTTAAAATTTTAAATGCCCAATTGACATGCCACAATGAGAAATACATAATAAATATCAGATTCTAATATAGTTAATGAAAACAATGCATTTTTACCTTCAGGGGGAAAAAAAGGCTTCTCTGCCATCAGCTATAAATGCATAGAGGGGTTATCATTAAGGGGATTATTATCATTATTATACTAAGACAACCTTTTGTATACCGTTTTGTAGAACAAGCTTTTGAGGAGACAAAGCTTTCACAGGAACAGTCTGTCTACACAAGTCCCAGGTATTTAAATCAGAGACAAAAGAAAATACTATCCCTTAATAGGATTACACAGAAAAGGAAACATCTCTTACTTTAAGAGCAACCGTGGTGCTTGTTCCTACAGTGAAAACTGATGTTATCTTAATTAGTTAATTATTCATCCCAACCCCCCTGGCCTTGCTCCTGGAGGCATTCATACCTTCTCCACCTCTTGCTGTGTTAACACCATTTCAATAATTTGCTGATAAAGAACCTTACTGCAGCATCTAACAGATCTTAGACATTAAGTGCAAGGCTCACTCCCTCCTTGTACAAGATAAGTAAACTGAGCCCAAAAGAATTCAAGTATCTTATGGAAAATAAGCCAGTTAGTTGAAAAACCTACCCAGAGCATTCCCCAGGCCACACCTCTCACTGGGTGAACAGCAGTTAACTGTTCAACTGACTACTCCAGCAGCTACCTAACGGATTGCATCGAGAATGTTTTCAATGGGACGCATGGCATATTTTAACTGTTCAAATAATCCAAAAGGATATTAGTCATACACCAACTTCCTTTGGGTAGTAAGTGTAGGAGCAGCATTAATTTAGCTGAATCTCCTCTAAATTATTCTTTTTATTCATAACTACAAAGATGATAGTACCACATAAATTAAGAAGTACTGTAATTTTATTCTCTCCCAATAAGTACATGTTATATGTGTTATGTTCTCAACTAGTAAATCAAATCAATATACCAATCCTGAGGCTTAGGCTGTACATATGAAAAATGTGAGAACTGTTTTAATTAAAGTTTTTTTGAGATGTAGATTGCATTACAGATCCTAAGCATTTTAAAGATTCACATTAATTCCAATCTTTTAAAAAATGTATTTACGGAGGAAAGCATCTTTTGCAATTTATATGTTCATGAATGTTTCCATTAAGCTAAGCGATATTTTGGAATGGGGTCAAATGATATTGAATGTCAAGTCCTAACAGCAAGGCTAAATCTCTGATAGTTCTCATATGTGGCCACTGCTCTTTGTAACCCGTGTCCCCAAAGGGCTAAAAGGAAGAAAATCCTAACTTAACAAGTGAAGACAGAACGACATATTTTAAAAGTTACCTTTCATTTTAATTCTACTTCCTAAACACAAAATTGGATTTGGACTTCTTTCAAACTGTTAACAATTTAGTATTAATATCTGCATCTGTCATACCTCCCCTCAAGAGAGAAGTTATACACTCCAGCTACATGTAACCTCCAAATTCTTCCCAAAACTAAATGTGAAAACCAAACCACCGCTCCTTAAAAAAAAAAAAAAAAAAAAGTATGGAGAATTGGCAGACTGCATATTTATGTCAACCTTCAGAAAACATGAAAACGCAGCCCTAACCCACCAGGAGAATTATAACTTGTGTTCAAACTACTTTGTAACATCTTATATCTTTTATGCATTTCACTTCATACCCTGTATTCCAGTTCTGCGTCCGCTTGAATCTATCAACCCCCAAACGTCTCAAGAGCGAACTACTACAGTGTAACAGCTTTAACATGAACAGTGCAAGAGTTCTCCTCATTGCCTGTGGCGTGATCTTAGAAACACTTGAATCAAACATATTTATGCCCCCTCTTATTTAAAACGGGGGGACCTCGACCCTGGGATGTGGCTAAAGGACAGCAACAGGAGAAAAAAAAATACCCAAACACGGAACATGCTAAGAACAAAGGAAACACAAGCCTGTGAACAGGAAATGAAGCAACTCTATACACACAAATACCTTTTGGGGCCGCCAACGTAGGTGAAAGTAAAGGTGGAGTCTGAGTATCTGAAATCTGAAACGGAAAAGTCCTGTTAAAAGCTACCCCTCGAGTGGGTTTTTAACGTTGGTCATGACTCGGGCCCCCTATTTAGTGGAGCCAAAGGAAGGCCTGGCGGGGCGGGAGACGTGAGCTGGAGAACCCGGAGGTCCCCTCTCCGCGCCGCGCAGAAGGGGATGCTGCGCACCCTGGGCCGGGTGCCGCGGGAGGCCGCCCCCCGCAACAAGTGCCGGGTGCCATGGCAACGGCGGGAATTTCCCCAGTCTGGGCGGCCGGAAGCGGCCCCCGCCGAGCTCGCGGCTGAGAAAGCAAAATCTGATCCTTCTCCCGGGGGAGCAAAATGGACGAAAGGCGACCCCCAGGCAGGGGAGCAGGGCGCCTAGAGAACCTCGAGAATCCCTACTCTTTCCGGGGCAACGCATTGCCAGTCGGAGGGGACTAACCCGAGCTGAAGGCGCGGAGATCCGGCCAGCGCTGCCCCCCGGGGGCCTGGGCGCCGGGCGCAGCCGGCCAGCGCAGCGTAGCGCAGCGCAGCGGACTCCATTCCCGGCCGCCGCCGCTCAGCCCATTGCGCAAACCCGCGGGTCCTCCCCGCCCGGCTCGGCCGTCGCCGCTGAAAGCCCGGAGGCGGGCTGGGACGCTCCGGGCATCCACCGGGGGCTAAAAAGACCACGCACGGCACCTCCGCCTAGAACCCCGCTAGGGCCACCGTGGTTCGGCCCCCAGAGCTGGTGGCCGCCCCAGATTGGGAGGGGGGGGAGTGGGGGAGAGGCTGGCGCCCCCTCCCCCTTTTGGCTCCCGCTCCGGCTGCAGCAGCTGTTGCCAAATGAACCCCGGAATGGGGACGTGCAACCCACCCCCAGCCCGAGCCACACACGTCGCGGTCAGAGAACTGAGAAAGGGGGCGGCGGGCGGTCAGGGGAAGCTGGCGCTAGGTCCGAGGCTCCGGAAAGGCGAGAACTCACCTGCAAACAGGCAGTCCTTCTCGGCTCTGGACTTCTGGATCACGACGTCGATATCCTTCTGAATTCGCTCTTGCCTTGAACACATCCCCATTAAATAAATCCCTGGAAAAGAAGCAGCCGCTATTTCCACCCCACCCCACCCCCCTCGCACGCTTCCAGCTTTCGTAAATATTCAGTTAAAAATGAAACCTCTGGCCGAGGCAGGGGCTGAAGGCGAAGTGGTTTCGGAAGTGATCCTGGGTGAAAGAGGAGGAGGTGGTGGAGGAGGAGGAGGAGGAGGAGGAGGAGGAGGAGGAGGAGG
>NW_024423897.1:28070461-28164430 GCF_017311325.1 Ursus maritimus
AAAATCTTTAAAAATTGAAAATAAATAAAACGAACAAATCTTTCCTTGTTGCCACATCAGGCAAGATTGAAAACAGCCTTGAAATGACTCCAGACAGACACCCTCCCGTGCCCGCACTGCCAGAGTCTTTTTCTCCCAGATGGAAGTAGTTCAGTCCCTTTGGGACACCCTTAAGGAAATGCAGCCCCTTTCCAGGGACTTCCTCTACTTCCAAAGACTCACCAGTTCTTCCCTCCTAGGTATTTCCGTCCATAAAAAATTGGCAGAATCAATGAACACGTGCCAGGGTCTCCCTGGAAGATGGATATCTGGCTTGTTTTAAAAAGTCGTCCCTTTGCCCGTCAGTCAAGGGAAAGCTCCTACCATCCTCCTGTCTTGTTTAGAGCTCTGATCCTCACTTCCTGTTCTGCCTAAGGACACCTCGGGGCTTAGGTAGCTGTCCTGCCTCTATATTGCCATATGCCCTAGGACAGACCTCCAATGGCACTTTTCTTGGTTTTTCCTCCACTGAGAAGGCTTCTCTGAGCAGACCATGTCTCATCTGGTTCTGCATTCCCAGTGCCTGGTTCAGTGCCTGAAAGATAGGAGGCAGGCCTGAATGTTGGCTGAATGCACGAATGGTGGTAGCTTGCAGCTTCATTTCTGTATGCCTACCACAGTCTTAGTCAACTTCCTTATCAGCAGAAGTACCCAAGAGTTGTCAAACTGGCTCAGACCCTGAGTGAGTCCAGTCTGGATTCTGATAACGGGCAACATGATGTGTAGGAGAATTAGAAATGACCGTCATCCCTGACAGAGTCTTAAGATGCCGTAGAGATAAATGCAATGAGAAATCATATTTCCAACCCCTCTATCTTGCAGAAAAGAAAACATGAAATGATTTGTCGTGCAGTCTGGAACACAGCACATTCACTGTGAATTCTAAGAGGAAACACTCCTCTGCATTAAAAAGATCACTGCTGTCTTTGATGTCAAAGTCACAATACAGTACATTTTCTGCTCAGACCTCTCCTGAAACTTCCTTAGGGTAGGGCCAAGGTGTGTAGCCCCCTTGGCAAACGAAAGCACTTCCTTCTGTTCCACGTAGCACAGAGTATTGTGTACTTCCCTCCATCGTTCTGTGCTCTAACTTCTCTAAAATGCTTAAAAATCTAACAGCTCCTCCGAATGTATTTGATGGCTGTCTCTCTACCCAGGAACCTCACGTTCTCAAAGTAGAACCCTTACTACGAATCAATTTGAAACAGGTTTCAACCTACCTGATGTTTTTCGGCTGGATCACCTCGTGGTTTACTACTCCCTTCATAAATAGGCCTTCTTGTGATTTGTCCTATATTTGATTTTTTTTTTCAAGCTTCACAGGCTGCCCTGTTTTTGTTAAACAAAACTGACCTCACTCCATTCATGCCCTTAAGCTGTGATATATTTAAATATTTTTAAATGTTAAGGGACAAGATTAAAAAAAAAAAAACTCTTTCTATCTAGTGTGCATTTTTGCAAGATAAGTTTCTCGAATAGAAACTATGCCAAGGCATCAGTGCTCCATGCTGGATCCTTATGGCATGATTCTTTCAAATTCAGTCCACAGCCAGTATCTCATTTCCTCACCTCTTATTTAAACATTTAGATTCTTTTGCGGTGATTAAAAACTATATGCACGTTTGAGATGAAGAAGTTCTATCCCTGCCTTAATGACTCCTGTGCGCACGCACACACTCACATGCATTCAGGAACACAACACATAGTAGGCCTTTAATCTGTTTGTTAAAGAAATAAAAATCATTCGCGATGAGAGAGAACTCTGGTAGTATGCTGTAGGAAAGTCAAGGTCGTACATAATCAATACGTTGGATGACTGGGTCTAGTCAAAGAAGTCCCACCAGTTTAGAAAGACGATCCTGAGCCAACAAATAAAAGTTATCAGAGGAAAAATGTAAATTCTTCACCTCTGCTGAAAGCCCAGCTGCAGAAGTATAAGGCAATGGAAATGTGGCAAGAAGTTCAATGGGTATGCTGTAGTTATTAATAACTCACACGTGTCCAGAGCTTATTAGAGCAGCCTGACATTGCTCTAAATGCTTTACATATATTAATTCATTTCATATTCATAATAATCCTCTATGGGAGCTACTACTATAATTCTTCGCATTTTACAAAAGAGGAAACTGAGGCACAAGGGGTTAATTAACTTACCTAAGGTGGGACATAGACCGCAATGAACTATTTCCTCTCTCCAAAACTTTCAGCAGTTGAACTGAACTTTGAGGAAAATAAATGTTCAGAAGTCTCACTTCAGAGCTAACTGGCCTCTCCAATGGCAGCAGGCCAGGAGTTAAGCCAACAAGAAGCCCTATAATGGATTTTGAAGCAGGTCTGGAGCCTATGGGCTCTCAAAATAACCTCTCCTGGTGGCAGCGATTTTCCCTTTCCTGCACTGAACTTCCTTTCCCAAATGAATCTCAGTCCTCTGTAAAGTCTTAAGAAAGGGAAAAGCCTGACCTCTCTTCTTTCTTGGGAATTAAAAAAAGAGGACAGGAGGCTGGATTTGCAAAGAAAACACCCCCTCTCTCCCAAATGCTTCATGCTATCCTCAGTAGGACATGGGAATGTCCAGCAGCTTTGGTCAGCTGTGGAAACAGAGCTATGACAATTTGCTCTTGAGGTAGAGTCAGACTGAAACTGGAGAGGGTGAACCTGTGGGATTACTATGGGAAAAGATCACCAAGAGACTTTCATCCAGGGTGAGGATGTGGGATTTTATCTGAGAGAAATGGGAAGCCACTGGAAGGAAGGTGATCTCAAAGTTCTTTTCAACAATTAGATTTAGAAGAACTGCTTGCAATGGCTCTGTGATGGAAAGAAATCCATAAAGTTCAAAATGCCTGCTAGCCCCAGCTGGGCCCTCCTAAATAAAGTGGATTTGGGCAATTCTTTCTGCTGGTAGTGTTGCTTTGGCAGAAACGAATCCTGTTACCTTCACTTCATTTGTTAGGTCCAGCAATCGAAGTATGAGCAAAGCAAAGTCACCCTCGAATAAGCTTGACAGAGTGGAAGACAATTTTAGGTGGTTTGGTGTGAAATTCATCCCAACTTGGTCGTTAGCATATCCCCTAATTTAAAGTCAAAGGGAGAAGCGCATTGGTCATATTGAGGTTTTGTGCCCTTTCTAGCAACCTTAAGACCCTTAACTAACACTGAAACTGTAACATGAAGCTTGACTTGCTCTTTCTAGTTCCAGGCTTCTCTTTAATTTGGTCGCATTTGTCTCTCAATAAACTTTAATTCCCATTTCTACCAAGAATCATTCTTGGGGCACCTCGGTGGCTCAGGTTGTTAAGCGTCTGCTATCGGCTCAGGTCCTGATCTCAGGGTCCTGGGATCAAGCCCCGTATGGGGTTCCCTGCACAGTGGGTATCTGCTCCTCCCTCTGCCCCTCCTCCCACTCATTTTCTCAATCTCTCTGTCTCAGAAATAAAGAAAGAGAAAGAAAGAGAGAGTGAGAGAGAGGGGGAAGGAAGGGAGGGAGGGAGGGAGGGAGGGAGGGAGGCATGGAAAGGAGGGAGGCAGGGAGGGAGGGAGGAAAAGTAAAAAGCAAGCAGGCATCCTTGGCCCTCGTTAGATGCCTCAACATCCCATGCAAACAAACTCATACTTCTCAGCTTGTACTCACTTATTATTTCTACTTTATTTTGAATACCTCTCCTTTTGTTTATTTTTAAAAGTACATAAATACTGCATGAATATATTCTCAGTGCAAACTATTTAAGGCATATATTAATACAGAGAGTAAAATATGAAAATTCCCTTTCATCTTCACCCCTAAATCCACTCCTGACTCCAAAGACAATAAGTATTAATAGTTACAAGAGAATCCTTCCATTCTGGCATTTATATATCCACATATGTATGTTCATAGATTAATATGCATACCTCTTAATTTAAAAGGAACCACATAACATGTTGTTTTGCAACTTGATTTCTCCACTGTCTTGGAGAAATTTCTATGTCAGTGCAAAGAGATCTAGCTCATTCCTTTAGCTACTGCAGAGAATTTTATTGAATGGACGTGCCATGATACATTTTAACCATGCCTCTGTAGTCATGATGGGTTTTTCCAAATGTTTTGTGATTAAAACAGTTTGCAGTAAATGCACATCTTTATGCACAATTTCAGCAGTTTCTTTGGATAGATTGGTAGAAGTGGACTGACTGGATCACAGGGAACTGACAATTTAAAAATCCGATAGGTATAAACAAATTGCTCTCAAAATTTCCTCATTTTATTCTCCACCAACTGTTTTTGAGAGTATCTAATTCTCTGCATCATTCCCAATAATATGCACTATAAATCTTTAAATCTTTTTCAGTTGGTTGGGTGAAAAATATTCATCTTGCTTTTCTTTGTATATCCCTGATTATTAGTGAGATTGGGCATTTTTTCAAGTGTTTATTGGCAATTGAGTATACAAGTATAATTGAGTGTGATTGCCTGTCATATCCTTTCTCTATATTCTTATTGGGTTTTTTGGCTTTTTATTATTGATTCATAGGAGACCTTTATGTATTCTAGATAGCAATGCCTTTTTTGCTGTACATACTCTTTAGTCAGACAGAATTTTTAAATTTCCATTTATTAAAGAAAATAAAAATAAACAATTTAAAGTTAACTCCTTCAGATCAAATACTATCTCAAAAAAATCTTTCCTGATTTATCCAGTTCACTAATATTTCTTCTTCCCTGACTTCTCTGTTTCTAAACTGTAAGTTCCTTGCGGGCAGGAGTTTGGTTTACTCATCTTAGTAAACACAATAGAAACTATTTTAATATGATACAGAAAGTAGTTTAATGAATAATTGTTGGCTTGACAAGAAAGCTTAATTACTGTCTTTTATTGCTGTTGTTTTAAATTCTTTGAAATTTTGAGTGCCCCTGTTGTTCTTTGTTTCCACTGCTCCTAAATATTCTTTGGCTTAGTGCTGAGTATACTCATGGTCCTCAGTACACACACACATTGATTAACTGATTTCATTTTGCTGTGATCTTCGACATTTCATGCTGTCGTCACAAAAGAAAAGCATTTCCCTAGGAGTGTTCCATTGGATATTAATTTCATATTATATAATGATATTTCCCTCCAAAATTGTTCCAGATTCAAGTAAATTTGGGGAAAGTGGTTTAAATAAAGCTTAATAGGTTTCTCTCTAGTTAATTTGAAGCTGTACTATGCCTAACTAAGAGGGGTATGTGGCATTTCCAAGAAGTTTTAGGTGACTAAACATGTGGGGGTTTTGTTGGTTGGTTGGTTTTTTGGCAGTGAATTGTGTTTCATATAATTTTAATAGAATACATGTTTTAATTCAGGTTTAAAAAATTCCATTATATTCATTTTCTTCTTTGTGATATCAGTTGTGAAGCATTTTCAACACTCATCCCAGGAAAGGCTCGTGATGATTGAGTTTTGAAGTAAAACAGTTAGGATCAAATTCTGGCTTTCCAACTTCCCAGCGATGTAAATGTGAGCAAGGTACACAATCACAATTTGTTATTACCTAAAATCTCAGTTTTCTCGCCCGAAAAATGGGGAGAACAATGGCTCCTGTCCCTTAATGGTTGAAGAAAAGGATTAAATGGGATAAACCCATGAAAAGAGAAATGGAGAATTTGCTTAGTAAGAATTCATTATTCTTAAGGAGCCACTTCTTAAAAATTTTCTCCCTCACTTCCGTATATAATTAACTGATTCCTCCTCCGTTTCCCCAATTTATCTGGTAATTTTCTATTGCATTGTTTTTGTCTATTGTCTATATTTCTGTTACAGGTAAGTTATAAGTCCCTGTGCAGGGACTTGCACTGTACAAGTCCTTGCGCTTGGTGCCAACTGGGAACCCGCACAGATTCGAGGTAGAAGAAGGAGCTGGAGGAATTCTAGAACAAGGGCTTCCCTGGAGATACATTTCTTTTTTTTTTCTTTTTCAACTGTTCAAGGTATCTGTATTTATTTGTTTTGAAACATTATAAAAAAGTTGCAAATATAGAACAAAGAACTTTTTTTTGTCTGAAATATTTAAGAGAGATTTGCCAACCTGATGCTCTATTACCTCCAGGTACTTAGTGGGTGTGATAGGCCGTTCAACGAACAGCCATCAAGGTATCAGGTCCCAATCTCTGGAACCTGTAAATAATATCTTCTAAGGAAGAAGACTCTTTACATATGTGATTAAGTTAAGGGTTTTGAGATGAAGAGATTATCCTAGGTTATCGGGCTCTCAATGCCTTCACAAATGTCCTTATAAGCAAGAAGCAGAGGAGATGAGAGAGGGTAGAGAAGCACAGCCAGAAGAGGAAGGAGCAATGTGACCGCGGAGACAGAGATTCTAGTGAAAGAGGAAAGGAAGAAGAGGAGGAGGAGGAGATATTTTTTACTTTTGATTGCTTAAATAGATTTCTATTTCTAATCCTATCATGTCTAGCAGACAGAAAATTTATCTTTAGTTTTTGTGGATGCTACTCCAATTCTCCTGGGTTGTACTGAAATTTAAGAGAGCTTACATTGTGTGAAGGTATTCGTGGGAGGCCAATCTGCTGCTTGGTTAGTGGACCACCCAAGTCAATGCTGGAAGCCCTTGTCTCTGTCCACATTGGCTCTCCCAACTAAGAGAACACTGCTTAATTGCTATGTTAGGAACCACATGGCTCTCTCTGCTGCTTCTGAGCCCCACTTTGGAGCTAGGTCCCATGCAGACTTCCTCCATTTCTTTTGCTCTTCATTCCACGGGAAAGGAACATGCTGCTAATATTGGGTGGGACAGTATAGAGGAAGCCCCATTCTCTTCTTGTTACTCTCAAACTTTTTTATTTTATTTTATTTTATTTTATTTTATTTTATTTTTTTAAAAGATTTTATTTATTTGAGAGAGACAGCAAGTGAGAGAGAATGCGAGTTGGGGGTGCAGGGGCAGAGGAAGAGGGAGAAGTAGACTTCCTGCTGAGTAGGGAGCCCAATGCGGGTGACCCTGGGATCGTGACCTGAGCTGAAGGAAGACGCTTAACCGACTGAGCCACTCAGGCACCCCTCAGACATTTTATTTATGCTCCAATATTTTTTAAGTTCTCGTTAGATGCTTGAACTTTTTTGGAAGTACATTTCCAGTATTCCATTACTATAATCCAGTCTTGCCTCTTTGAGGTCACATCCAAGGTCACTATATTCGTCAGGCATCGTGGGTGGTAAAACAGAACTCTAACTCAAACTAGCAGAGGCAAGATTTGGTGTGTTGGCCCAAATAACTGGAAAAGGTACTTGGTTGGCTTACCAAACAGAAGCAAGAGCTGGCAGAACTAGGGACTTAGGGAGTCAAACTGGGGACTCGGCTCAACCTCAATTTTCTCTCTCTTTCCATTTCCATTTCTCCTTGGCATTTTCTTACTTTCAAATAACAAGGAAAATGGTCCTGTGGTAATCCCAAATCTATAACATGCCAGCTTAGCAAACCCAGTGGGAGAAGGAGGGCTTCTTTCCTCCAGGACCTATATGTCGATCTCATAATAAAGATAATATCATTACCTTCCCAGCCTGGATCAAGGGTCTATCTTTTGCACAACCACATTGCCAAGTGGATGAAGTACTATGTGTCAGGCCAGGTCAAGTACGGCCTCCACGTTCAGGGGCAGTACTTAGGAACGAATGAAGGCAGTGTCTGTTTCAGGTCTCTTGCTAGTCTGATAAAAAAATCATTTACTGCCTCAGTTCACTGCATTTCTCTGGACTGGATCTGTGGTGTTCACCCATCTTTTTGGGGTGAATTATGTCAAGAAATGGATTATTTTATTCCTCACAGTTTGGATTTCTTCTTATTTTATTCTCACAGTGTAATCATTAGAGTCACAGGCTGTGTGACCAGTGTCCCTCCTCTGTGCTTACCCCAGTAATAGTACTTAGCACACTTACTGTCTGTCTTCCTTTTTTAAGAGATGACACAAATGTGCTCAGAACCTGAGTCATTTGTTGTGTTCAACAGTATTTCTCTTATATTTAAGCTAATGTGTGAAACACAGAAAACACTCAATAAATACCCATTAAAAGGAAGATGAACAGCATCCTTCCATGGTGCAAAAAGAAACACAGAGTGAAGGTGCGTAACTCAGATTGAACTGAGGGATAAGGTGTGTAGGTAGATGCTGAATTGAAAAAGTAGGAGTAAAGAAAGTGAAGAAGGACATTCTAGGCAGCGGGAAGCCCCCCGGAGACTGTGATGCACTGAACTGGCTCCCATAAGCTTGCAAAGCCAATTGTACACATCTCCTTCTCACTCCACCGGTAGAGAGTTTATATTGGTAGCTTGAAACAAGCTCTAGTGGGGACTATTTACCACAGAAATCAGAAATCTTAGACACTGAGAGATTTTGAAAGGGAAAGCCTCTGACATGAGTTGCTCAATATCGGCTGGCTAGAGTTCCTCAACAGTGGTTTTGCATGGCAAACTTGGCAGACGGTGGCATAAATAGCCACCCTGTATTAAATGCCTGCATTTCTAGGGAAATTATTGCCTGTCCTATCAAATCAACCTTGGCCACCTGCGTCGCCTAAAGCTATGCCAGGCCTAACCTAAGCTTGAGTCCATCCGGGCCACGTGTGGCCCCCATAGCTGCACCACTTTAAATCTATCCCAGTTATTCATATGTCCCATAGAATACAAATCTGTTTCCTCCTGCCACCTGGCACACCAGCCTCCTGAAATGTTGACATTAGCAAGCTTCCAACAAAAAACGTTGCCAACTCTAGCCATATTTTTCTTTTTTGTCTAGGCTATTTTCGGTGTGGGTCTGTCTAATGGTAGAGACATGATCTAAGTGGGTTTTCACAGTTCTTTGAAATCTGGGAATATATATAGAGAGACAAGTTTATTTAAGAAAGACACACATACAGAGATTGGAAGGAAAAAGTGTTCCTTTGGGGTGGTTGAGATGGACACTTATAAAACAACAGCAGCCCTGCGAGCTGGATGAAATGAGCAACAACATTGGAGCACTCTTTTCAAAGTCACTTTGTTACTCCTCAGTTAAAAATTTGCTTTTATGAAAGCATGAAATGTTCTCTTTGGACACTCTTATAAACTTCTTTCCTGACATCACAGCGAAATGCCTTCTTCCATTTCCCCTAGCATCTGATCCCTGAAATCACTCCAGAGTCTTCTCTCCCCGAATCTGAGCCTCTCTTCCCTTGGGGCCTTTGGCCTTTCCCTTGTGTAGGAAATGCTGTGTGTTTAAAACGATCGTTCTACCTGTTTGAACTTCTTATAGTTTACAAAGAAAATTTATAATAGACCCAGGAGTTAGACTTAATATCGTTATTGCTAGTTACTGACATGGAAAAGTGGTTACAGAAGAACCTAGTGAGGATAATTTCTAAAAATGTATTCTTCTCCGTCTTACGAAAGTGAGTCATCCGTGAAAAAGTTGTCACAGGGCAACCTTTTGTAAATCAAGATGTGTCATTCATGTTAACAGCATACAATGACTTCAAGCATTAACAAAGCAAACTACGATTTCCAACGTTTGTATTGAAGTTTAATGGAATAGATTCCATTCCTGCCCGAAAATCCTCCTGCCCTCCAATCTACATGGGAGAAATCTCCTTCTTACTGCTGTTGTTTGTGTGACTCTCTTTGGCTTCCCGCCAAGTGGAATCTACATTGCTGACCTTGCCTTTGGGCTTGTCCCTTGACATGTTTCGGCCAATAGGTTGTTCACGGGTATGAAATCAGCAGGAGCTAGAAATGGGCCAGCGTGTTTGGACTTGCTCTCTTGCACTTCTGCCGTCACCATGAGAAGATAAAAACCTAGGTAATCTGCTGGTTCCCGGAAGGATAAGAGACATGTAGCGTAGACCTGGATTCATTTCGCAACTTGAGCCAAGCCCACTCTACCCCAACCTAGATGAGGCACAGACACATGAATGAGAACAAATGATTGTTGCTTTAAACCTTGGAGTTTGGAGTGCATTTGTTCCTCAGCATAATTGTGTTAATTGTTGACTGACACAAACAGTAAAGACAAAAGAAATCTATAAAAATGAGGCAAACAATCTACCAGACCATTGCTAGGATAACCTAGACAATCCCAGGTTTCTTGAAAAGAAAACCTAGTACAACAATCACCCATTTTAAACCCACAAAGATGCCTTCCTGGTGGCTCCCATTTTGTCATGCTCAGATCATGCCTTCTAGGCTGAAAGGACAGCTTGACATCACACTTTTGAGAAGTCAAATTCTTTAAATCTGAGTGGTTATGTTTCATAGTGTACCTGGAAATCATAGCAAAATGTTAAGAGTGGTTATTTCTCAATGGTGGTATTATGAATATTTTTTCCTTATTTAAATATTTTTTAATAACATGGATTATTGGGATAATTTCAAAACATTTTGTTTTGTTTTTAAAGGAACAAATTTAGCCTGGTTTTCAAATTACAGATTTTGAGATAATCACTTGTTTCTCAGGGGAATTTCAGAACTAACAATAAAAAAGATGGAAAGCTCCCATTGCTACACTTCAATTAAGGGAGGTATTTATTTTACTTTTGCTCTAGTTTTGTCAACTGTAAAAGAAAAAAACTTTTAAGATTTTTGTTTTTAAGCCACCTCTACACCCAACATGGAGCTTGAACCCACAACCCTGAGATCAAAAGTCACATGCTACGCTGACTGAGCCAGCCAGAAGCCCCTAAAAGAACACATTTCTTCTTAAAACAAATTTCTTCAGTAAAACCCAGTTTCTAGGGATGCATTTAGATATTACTTATCTGATTTCAGTAGAAGGTTCTATAATAGAGGTGTATCTTATCAGGGTTCAGGAACGGAAATTTCTCTTCCACCCAAAGTTTCCACACCCTTCCATCCAGCAGCATTGTAGGGATGTGATTATCCACCCCATGGGCATTGATAGGGATCACCTGTGATTTCAGGCACAATGCACCACAGGTCACAGAGGGGTAAGTTCAGCGAGCATCAGCATCACCGCTGTGGTTAGGCGGCTAGTCTGCTTATGCAAGTGAAGGCTGAGACTGCTCATTCAGCTTCAGCTTCTTGGGCCCCCAACAACACCCACTTGCCCTCTCACCAGCCCCCCACCGCACCTAGCTGCAGGTCTATGCTACAACATTCCTCTTTCCTATCAAGGTGCCTTTTTAGGAGTGGCTCTCCCCTTTTTGGTCATAACACTTCTTTCCACTTTCATTATCTTCCTTTCTCTTTCTTCCAATACGAACCGGAAGCATTTTGGATTTTGTTTTTGTTTTAATGAGAAGTTGGGGGAAGTTCTGCTCTGTTTCTAATTACCCTCAGTCTAGAATCCTCTCTATCCAGAATCCTTCTCTATTAGGAAGCTATCCTGAGAGCTTCTAACTTTAAAAACCAAAGCCAGGAAAACATTTTTCTCTGCTTTATGTTTTCACATCCCTCCCCAGAGGCAACGAGCACACAGTGGTCTAGAAAGTACTCGAAAGGGTTGGGTGGGAAAGAGAGAGGATAAAGTAAAATGAAATAACAGTGATAGAGATAAAGAAGTAGATAGAGATATATGTTGAATAAATTAATGGCCATGTCATCACTGCATAATTACTATTTTTCTGTACACATTGTTAAAAGACAGCATTTAGCTTTTCTTTTCTAGAAAGGTCTTCCATCCACTAGTCTGCTATTTCCTCAGCTGGCAAGGACCAAGGGACTGCTGGAAGTAACTGTTTTGGAAAACAGGCAGCCAACAAATTCCATCGAGCTTCACACCCTTGCCTTTCAAGGCAGCCTTAACTGATCAAAGCCTCCACCTGATCAAAGGTCTCCACCTTCCTGTGTACTATCCTGTCTTCCTGACTCACCGGTTTTCTTCCCACATCCTTCCTCCCACAGCAGCTCTCCTTTCTCCAGCGTGTTTTCTCGGCAGTCCCTCTACCCCCATCTATGATGAAGAAATCCTGCTGCATTTTGTTTCCCCACTGAAAGTCCCTTTTTCTTCCTTGTCTTCTCTCAAATCCAGCTTTCCTGGAAAGACACCACGAGGCTTCTGTAGCACTTCGAATTACCCAACACTCCGGGCCCAAATTCTTTTCCCTTCCCTGCCGCTTTCAGATCCACCTTGTTCCACGCTCATCTAGAAAGGTCTGTCTTTCCATATAATGTAACTTTGACTTTTTGTAAGAAGGCATTGCAGGGTGCCAGACAATGAGGACAAACAGCGTCTTGGGATGTCCTGCTCATGACACAACCAGGAACTCTTAGCGGACAGATTTCAAAACTGTGAGATTTATCTGCACTTCAGCTTTTCTCACATTCCTCACACCATGCATTCTCTTTCTCAGCACCAATTTTTAGGAAATAAATTTTTTTTCCTGAATATTATTTGCCTTTTATGGGCTACCTCATATACCATCTGAAAGCACGATCAAAATAGTTATATTTATGAATACTTTTTTGATTGTTTGCAGAAGGAGGGGTTAACAGTCATTGTGTCTGATTGTCCAGAAATTGCCAAAGAAAATATTCTCTTAGTTTGAATTTATCTCGTGCTCTTCATCTGAGCATAAAATATTTTATAAAGAAATGTGCCAACCAGATAACTGCCACACAGGCAATACAGTTAAGCAGGTTAACCTAGCACGACTCTACGTGGGTGGTGAGAATATAACGATTTTTGAAAGAGATGGTCTCTGGAATTTGTAACTAAACGAGAAGCCCATGCGTACGAACATGCACACACATATTTGGGAGTAGGGAGTAGAGACCAGGGATAGAACCTTCCACTTCTTTCTTTTCCACTTCCACTTGGGGATTGAAGTTGCAGAGATTTCTTTGGAGTGGAATCAGAATCCCTTCAAACATCAAGGCCAAAGCTCCATGTGTTCAATGAGGACACATGACCTAAGCTTTGAAGAGGTTTTAACTAATTCCCGAGAAGCTTATCAGGTGTCCATTTAGCACATCTCAACAATCAAATTACAGTGACATCTGTGAGTTACAACTCTCCATATACATCTGGTCATGTCTTTAATCTCCGTCCATCCGACGATGGTTTACTTGGTCGTAAAATTCTAGGTTGATAGTTATTTTCCCTCGCGACGTGGAAGATATTATTCCTCTATTGCCTGTTCTTATTACCTAAACCGTATCTTTTAGCATCCCAATTCTTTTCGAGAACATTTAGAGCTTCATCTTCTAGACCTCAGTAATTCTTTGGTATTTTATTTGGCTCTTTTACTGCCAAAACTACTAACTCTTCTCTGGAAGGTTAAACCTTCTCTCTTAAAAAAGCTAAATTATTTTTTCTCAGTGTATTTCATAGGGTTTTTGTACCATATTTGGTTCTTTTTTGTCTGACTAGTCTTTATCCTTTTGAGATGATTAGTCCCGATAGACCTCTTCCTTCAAAATGTGTCTCAATTCTTTGGCTCTTTGTTTTTTTGGCTTAAAATCAAAGATCAATTTCTGATTTGTTTTGTCTTAGGGAAGCTCAATGGAAGTTTTACCAAGCCGAATAAGATATTAGTTAAAAATATAACCCTCTTGAAACCTTAATAGAGAGGCTCTAACCCAAAGACACTTCTAGTAGTTGGTGTGGCCATTCATTTCTTAAAACCAGCTCTTTTTCCTTTAATTGCATTTCCTTTAATTCTGTAAATTGAATGTTATATTGCACCAGGCAAACTGCTGTGAATAATTATAATACTCATTGCTGAGTGATGTGACTTCTTCCTCAAAGCTAGGTGGTTTAGGGAAATTGCATGATTAGGTCCCTAGGTATCTTGGCTTGTTCAGGGAGTCATGTTTGCCCTCCAGGGAGCTAACGCGTCTTTAATTATTTACAGGTTCGCGTGAGACCCCTTATAGATATAAGCACATCAGCTCAGCAGCTAAATTACAGTGACATGAAACATGTCAGATACAGAAGAAAGAAGGCATAGAAGTGAATGCAAACACAGGTGCTACCATCTCTCTGAAGCACCCTGTTGCTTTATCAGTATTTGGTCGACAATTAAAGACTAATCGACAATTGAATTTGGTCGACAATTGAAGATCATTGTGCGTGTGTGGAATTACCCATGTTACGTACATTCAGAAATATAGGGGCCTTTCAAATTTCTATACAGGGTCCTGAGAAACAAGTTACATCTAGAATATACTCTGATATCTTGTAGTTGACCAAATTTAAAGGAAATCGTCTGCTTGTTTTAGAGTAGTGTTTAAAATTATGGAAGATGACCATGTGAAGACACAGATGCACAAAGGGAGAAGAAGGCCATGTGATGACGGGGACAGAGATGAGAGGGGGTCTATCTTTAAGTTAAGGAACTTAAAATTTTGCCAGCAAATACCAGAAGCTAGAAGAAATGAGGATTTTCCTCCACAGGTGTCGGAGGAAGCATGGCCCTGGGGACACCTTGATTTCAGACTCCTATCCTCCAGAACTATGAGAAAATAAATTTCTGTTGTTTCAAGTCATAAATAAATACACACATAAAATTATGAAAAAATGAATACATTTATGAAAATATTAATACATCCATAATGTAAAATATTTAGATTCATATACTACAAGTGTAAATAAAGTAAAAGTGTTTCTTTTCAACTACTGTACCCATTGTTTCTCTTCACTCTTTAGGGAAAACAGTTTAATGTGAAGCCCTCCAAACTCTATGTAAGAATGTATATGTGTGTGTGTGTGCATATGTTAAATACATATCTTTATATCTTATATATAATACACAATGTACACATGTATAGACAAATGGAATACGTTAGACATAGGGGTCTGAGAATTATTTAATGCAAATTTGGACTGAGACATAAAGGCACATGTGAGATTCAAAACAATCCAGTTGGAAGCAACCTCAATTTGTCAGTTCAACAAAAGTTGGGGGCTCTCGGCTCCTCTCCTCTGATTTCTGTTATGGCAAAGTTTACTGAAATGGAAATACATGTGGTGGGCATCGTTGGGAATATATGCAGCGGCCTCCCATGCAGTCATCATCCCCCTGCCACGCACACACACTCCTAACCAGACGATTAATTGCTCAGCCACGGCAACGTTTGAGTGGGATGACACTCATGGTAAATTCTCAGTCATGACTATTGGGGCAGGAAGGGGCATGTGCCTTTAGCTAATTGAATCAGAAAGGAGCACAGTTTTTTTTCATTCAGTGATTGAAGGGGGAAATAGCTTCTCTCCAAACATAGCGGAGGTAGTGTGAGGTAGTTATCTGGTGATGACATGGATTCAATCAATAAAATAAAACAGGGACCTAATAAGATAGAGTGGAGATACAGAGAGGATAAGAAGCATTTATTTTGTGTCATCACTAAAACTCTGCATTAAACCACCCTTGAGTCTTTCCTATTATCCAAATTCTCTTTATTATATGAGCCAGTTTGAATTATGCTTTTGTTACCTGTGACCAAAATTATCAGAATACATTAGCACTAAAACGTTAGATCATAATCGATCTAGGCTAGTATTTGCCAGCATTTAGCAGAGAACTTGCTTGCTAACCTAGTAAATAAAATAAACCATTTTCAAATACATTTGGAAAATACTGAGGATTATATTTCACACTTTCAAAGATTGCAACACAGTAAACATTTTAACAAGCAAAGAAAGTCAAGAGTAAAAATTCTAGAATAAGTTTCTAGAATAAAAATCCATAATTAGAATGCTAATTTATTATTTGTATTTTACCTAAAGTATTTTCTACTTAACTTAAAAGCTTAAGTTCTATCCAGTTACGTTTTTAGGACCAACCAGGCTGAGGATATCTTTGGTCTTTTCTCAGTTCAACTTGTTGACTTTTGTTCATTCTACCTTCTGTGACATAGATTGTATTTTAACTTAAAGAGACAAGTGTTTGTGGAGCATCTGTTACATTTTTATAACTTGGACTTTTAAAAACATAAACCACAGTAACCTAACATTTCTGCCTTCAACAGTAATTATGGTTATCAGAAGTATTGGCAAATTTGTGGTACTTTTGAAAGGCTGGACAACCAGACTCAAAGCTGAACAGTCACGAAACATGCCCCAAACGATGCTATAGAACTTGTCCGGAGTTCTAGTGGCCCCACTCCTAAGAACTCCTGCTGCAGTCCGCAGACGGCACAATCGTACCTGTTGCTCAATCCCAGGCCAACTGTTTAGCCGCGCTTGCCGCCCCCACCGTGCGCCGTAAAGCAGATGCTGTAGCAGCTGCCGCGTTGCCTCCACTAGAAACAGAGAGCGCTTAACTAAAGCTGGTCCTTTTTTATGAATTCCTGAGTCAAAATTCAGCACAGGCAAGCAGATTGGCAGAACTGAAATCATACCCTGGGACCCTAGCTGCAAAGGAGGCTGAGAAAGCAAGCACTGGGCATTTTAGCTTCTCAAGCAAGAGGTCTCTTGCTCCCATCAAGGCTGACAGGCTAAGGAGTTTCTCCAACAGCAACAGACTTCAAAGAATAATCAATAGCCATGCTTTCAGCCCAAGTGTCCACCGCTAGATGAATGGATAAAGAAGATGTGGTATATTCAATGGAATATCACTCAGCCATTAAATAATGAGATATTGTCATTTGTGACAGACAATATTGATGGACCTACAGGGTATTATGCTAAGTGAGTAAGTCAGACAAAGACAAATACTATATAATTTCACTTACATGTGGATTCTAAAAAACAGCAACAAAAAATGGACAAACAACAAAGAAAGACTCTTAAATACAAAGAACAAACTGGGGATTGCCAGAGAAGTGGGTGTCGGGGAATGGATGAAATAAGTAAAGGGGATTAAGGGGTAGAAACGTCCAGTTATAAAATACATAAGTCATGGCGATGAGAAGTACAGCATAGGGAATTCTGGGTGATGTCCATTCCTCTTCTAAGCTCATCACTATACCATCTTGATATTTTGTCATGTATGGTTTTAAAATTAAGCTAACCACCCCAATATATCCTACACAAAAAAGAGGGAGAAATGAAGAGGAACGAAGAAGGAAAATTTGTTAAGATATATAAATATAAAATATGCATAAAAATATAAATATACCAGACAATGCAAGAAAAAAAAAGTGGGTGGAGGTTAAGGACTTTATTTCTGTGAATGATCCACAGGTCATTATTGGCAGCTGTGACCATATGCCCTCTGGAACACCTCTGCTAGTCAGAGCTTTCTGTTGTAGGGTGACCGAGTCTTCATTCTTGACAGAAATGTCCTTCATGAGCCGAGATGCCCTTCAACAGATGAATGGACAAAGAAGATGTGGTCCATATATACAATGGAATATTATTCAGCCATCAAAAAGAATGATTACCCGACATTTGCAGCAACATGGACGAGACTGGAAGAGATTGTGCTAAGTGAAATAAGTCAAGCAGAGAAAGACAATTATATGGTTTCACTCATTTATGGAACATAAGGAATAGCAGGGAGATCGGCAGGAGAAGGAAGGGAAGAATGAAGGGGGGGTAAACAGAAGGGGGAATGAACCATGAAAGACTATGGACTCTGGGAAACAAACTGAGGTCTTCAGAGGGGAGGGGGGTGGGGGATTGGGATAGGCCAGTGATGGGTATTAAGGAGGGCACGTATTGCATGGAGCACTGGGTGTTACACGCAAACAATGAATCATGGAACACTGCATCAAAAACTAAGGATATACTGTATGGTGACTAACATAACATAATAAAAAATTTTAAAAAAAGAAATGCTCTTCATAATCAACTTACATGAACTTGCTGTGGTCATTTATTTTAGCAAAATGAATAGCCTTTATTCTTTAGAGCAGTTTTAGGTTTACAGAAAAGTTTAGAAGAAAGTATAGAGTTTCTACATATGCCGTTCCTATTCATTTCCCCACAAGCCCCAGTTTCTGTTATTTCTGTTATTTTCTTGTGTTGGTGTGGTACATTTGTTAAAATTGATGAACCAATACTGATACATTATTATTAGCTAAAGTCCTCCTTTACATTAAGTTTCATTCTTTGTGTTGTATAAATCTATGAGTTTTGCCAAGTGTATAATGTCATGTATCTACCATTACAGCATCATTCAAGAATAGTTTTAGTGCCCTAAAATCTACTCTGTTCCACTTATCTGTCCCCCTTCCCCTGATTCCTGGCAACCACTAATACTTTTACTGTCTCTATAGTTTCCGAAATGTCCTGTAGTCGGAATATTACAGTATTTAGGCTTTTCAGACTGGCTTCTTTCACTTGGTAAAGTGCATTTGTTTCCTCCATGCCTTTTTGTGGATTGATATCTTTTTATAAAAATCACTGAATAATATTCCACTGTGTGGATGTTCTACTGTTTATTTATCCATTTACTTATTAAAAGATATCTTGGTTGCTTCCAAGTTTTGGCCATTAGTCTTCACTAATTTTTACCACAGGACTTGGCAGAATTAGGAGCCATCCAAGGGGATCCCCTGTGTTCCTTTTTATTATTCTCAGAAATTGCAATTTTAATTCCCCTCCAGAGCTAAATTTTATTCCCCAACCAACAATGTAACCATCTCTTAAATTTTTGATTGTTTGTCCAGAAACAATGAAGAGCCCTAAAAGGCCACATAGCAGTCTTTCATCCTCAAATTCAAAGGAATTTTGCTGCGGGTCTTCCCCCAGGTACTAATTCAGTAAAGCCTAGAATTTAGGAATAAGAAACAAAAATTTGAAAAGAATTAGTAATTGTAACGATGAAAGGTATCACTCCGACGTCTATGACACAGATCAAAGATTCTTGTATTTGCTCTATGGACCCACAAAAGCTCATACTTGGTTACTAGTTCAGAACACACACCACATCCTCCAACATCAGCCCATCTTCACAAGCCATTGTTTCTCACCATTCAGTGATAAGAGTTATTTTTGGGTGATACAGCAAATGGTGAGACAGGCAAAGTCAATGCATATATACTATTTTGTTATAAAGAGAGCTCCTTGCATATAAGCAGTGTAGAACTGGATACTATGGCAGCATATAAAGCATTCAATATGCCTTTGGAAAGTGGTGATCAGAGAAGCATGGTGTGTGGATAAAGACAATGTAATCTCAGAATAAGCATCTATTCCAGTTATGAAACTCCCTGTTGCCACAGTCACAGAGAATTAATTTTTTTTTTTTAAAGATTTTATCTATTTATTTGACAGAGAGAGAGACAGCCAGCGAGAGAGGGAACACAAGCAGGGGGAGTGGGAGAGGAAGAAGCAGGCTCCCAGCGGAGGAGCCTGATGTGGGACTCGATCCCGGAACGCCGGGATCACGCCCTGAGCCGAAGGCAGGCGCCTAACCGCTGTGCCACCCAGGCGCCCCAGAGAATTAAAATATTATCGATGAGCCTGCCAAAAGGTAAGCAGTTTGTTCACCTGAAATATGTTATTGAGTGCTTAGCCTTGGCCACTGTTGCTTGCATGGTGAACAGCTAATAGTCTTGGCAGATAAATTGGCTTTGGTGAGGGACAAGGTATGAGTTGAGCCTATGCGTGTTCTCTCCTGCCACCACTAAGGTTGCTTTGTTCATTAGCCTTCTGAACGAGCTATGCAGTGCCTGGTGAAAGAGGTTTTTTCATACCTACATACCTGATTGATAATCTTCTTGACAATAGTTTGGTATGCATTCATATTAAGCATAAATGTTCTCATACTCTAGCTCATTCTCAGTGGTTCATCCACATATTTCTTCCCCAAAACTCATTATTACCAATCCTCCAATCTTTTTTTTCAAGATTTTATTTATTTATTTGCCGGAGTGAGAGCATGCACACAAGCAGGGTGAGCAGAGGGAGAAGCAGGCTCCCTGCTAAGCAAGGAACTTGATGCAGGACTCGATCCCAGGACCCTGGGATCATGACCTGAGCCGAAGGCAGACACCTAACCAACAGAGCCACCCAGGCGTCCCACCAACCCTGCAATCTTTTTCCTTCCAAGCCTGTAATCATTTAACTAAATTATTTGCTACCATGCATAAGTCAATAATGTCTCATCTTGCAGGAATAGTGGACAACCAAATATATAGCTTGAAGTATCTCTTAAGATTACACTCAAGTGGGCTATGATGCCTAAGCAATCTACTTTTGGCTGGCACTGATATATTGTGCAGTGACTTCTATAAAACAGGCTCAATTTTTCCCTCATTAATCAGTTGGCTATAGGGAATTTCCCATGAAGACATAGACGAGGCTCAAGAGGGAGCAACAGGGCAGAGAGTAAGCTCATGCAGCTTTCTGTGTCTTCAGGATCTCCTTCAGCTCAAGTCCGTATATATTATTCCTGCCTGCTGATGGGGTATACTAGTTAACCGGGTAGCACTAATTTCATGATAAATAGTTCATCTTGTCATGTTTTGTTCCGTTGATAGGACTTCAGTCTCCACAATTGCCCCAGATCAGATCAAGAGCTGTCTCTTAAAAAAATATGTTATTTTGCCCAAAAAAGAAGCATTTTGCTATAAACTCTTGTGAACTTCTGAAGGGTACTCTAGATCATTAGCATGAAGAAAATATTATGTTTATATTTCTAACAAAGTATGCTAGAAGATTAGACTATGCAAGCAAGGGCAACCAGGGAATATTAAATCAATGGGATTATAAAAATATCATAATAGAAATTAACATAATGCAATCATAGTGCGAAGAAGGTAGCTATTCAGTATGAAGGTAACATAACAAGAAAGAACTGTTGACAAATAATGACAAATCCATACATTATCACACATAACTAATTATGTTAGATCGTGCCAGTTAGGTTGTGCCTGGTTGAAACCAGTAGAAAACCTTAATAACATAGCAACATTTGATTTTGACTTAACGAGAAGTCTTAGGGTAGCTGATCCCCAGGGTTGGTTTGGTGGCTCAGTGGGATCTTAAACCAGTTTCTTTCTATCCTTTAACTCTGCCTTCTTCAAAGTATTGAATTTCATCATCAGGTTTGTTACTTCATAGTTGTAAATAGTGGCTACAGCTCTAGATAACTCATATTTATTTGAAAGTTTCCAAAGTAGGAAAATACAGAAAGGGAAACAAAGACCTTCTCCTTTTTTTCATTAGGGGTGAAATCTTTCCGAGAGTCCTCAAAATATTTCCTCTCATATACTAGAGGTCAGAAATAGATCACAGACCTGCCTCTAAAACAATCACAAGCAAAGGAGAAATAATATTACATACTGACTCAAAATCCTTCATGATTCATCATTTGAGACCAGGATCTGTTATCAAGGACAAAAGAGAAATGGCTGTTGGATATGCAGCAAGAGATTTTGACTTAATTACATTTTTTGTAGATACAGCTTTCTATATAACCATCTGAGAATGGAGAGGTTCAACTCTGTCTTCTAGCTCTGTAATCTGTTTAATGATTTTTGATGTTGCAATATTAAATAACATCACTAGTGCCTTTTTAAAAAATTGGACTGATTCAAGATAAATTCTTCTTTACTATCGGTACCATGAGCTGGTCTATTACTTGCCCCCAAATCTTGCAGAGATGGGCAAGAGGAAAGCACGAACTGGTCAGGAAATTCAGTATACAAGAAAAAGCTAAAAGGTCATGACAAATACCTCTGCTTACCTCTCATCTTATAATAATAACCACACGCACAAACCAGAACACCACATGAAGAGGAAATAGTAGGAGATTATAGAAGTCTGTGAAAAATACATTTTCATTGTTATTTCCAACTCAAAATTCTAAAATTATGTGAGTGATCTTGTATTAGCCAGGGTTCTCTAGAGAAATAAAACCAATGAGGTACATATATCGGGACACCTGGGTGGCTCAGTCAGTTAAGCGTCTACCTTCGGCTCAGGTCATGATCAGTCCTGCATCAGGCTCCTTACTCAGCGGGGAGCCTGCTTCTCCCTCTGCCTGCCGTTTCTCCTGCTTCTGCACGCTCTTTCTCTCTCTCACAAATAAATAAGTAAAATCTTAAAAAAAAATAAATACACACATATCTTAGCTCACATGATTATGAAGTCTGGCAAGTCCCAAAATCTGCAGGGTCAGTCCACAAACAGGAGCCCCAGGAAACTCAATGGTGTAGTTTCAGTTAGAAGGCCGGCAGCTCAAGAACGAAGAGCTGATGTTTCAGTTCAAGTTTGAAGGCAAAAGAAAACCAACCCTCTCTTACTTGGAGGAGGGTCAGTTTGTTTGTTCCATTCAGTCCTCTAACTGATTCGATGAGGCTTACCTGCATTAATGAAGACAATTTCCTTTACTTGGTCTACTGATTAAGCCTAATCTCATCTAAAAACACCCTCATAGAAACACCCAGAACAATGTCTGACCAAATATTTGGACACCCTGTAGTCCCATCAAGTTGACACATAAAATTAACCATCACAGACCTGGTAAACCTTCAAGAAATATTGATTCCTACAAACTTTGGAATAATCAGTGTAATTGCACTGAAGGCTACTGAACATACATTCTTAAGCTTCTTTTCTGTGTTATGGTGTCTGCTTTGTGAAAAAGAACAAAAAGAAACACAGTTCCTTGGCATTCTTCACTGTACTAGTTGGCCTATGTGTTAATGTATGCTTATTGTAAAATAAAAATAAGCTCCAGGGTTAAAGAAATCAGAATGAGTCAGATTAGGAAAAACTAGACCCAAATACAGGTGTTCATTCAGCAATGTGAACCAGAAAGGTAGAGCCTAGCGAGCCCCATGATTATAAGGTAAATCCAAACACAAGTGGAGGTTGTTCAAAGCTAAAGGAATCCTTACAATTCAGATACTGTTTCTGTAGGTAGCAGACTAAATTCTACAGGTGTGTTGTTCTCTTCGTATGTTATTTACATCCTCCAGTTCCCTCACAGGTCTTAGGGGCAGTCACTTATTAGCTATAAACTCTCTATCATACTGTTATTGTGTAGTGATAACCCTAACTCACCAAGTATTCATTATGTTCCATATACTCTACTTATTTATCGCTGAAGTTTAATACAAAGTTGTTGAAATACAAATGTGCATTGCTTAAAGTCCTTAGCTAGGTATCAGGCAATTTGGGTTTCTAGAGCTATCCATAAAACATGCACACACCATTTATTTACTTATCAATTCTTTTATTTCTAATTAAAGAGAAGCCCTGAAACTTATAAATATAATAGGGTATGGATGTTCCTAATTTGTGCAATACTGAAGCACGAATACTAGTTAGAATTGTCATCTTCTTTCATTTCATTTAATTTGGTCTGGAAAAACACACGGTTTGAATAACAATTGGCTTCAGGCACTAAGCACATTTCATCCAGGAACATTTAAATGTAATCTAAACCATCTTAAGTACTTTTTATGGTGCAAGAGGAGAACCACTTCACTCTGAAAATATAAAGTCTCAGGATCGCAGAGTTTAAGTATACTTTCCAGAACCTAAGTTTCTAAAGTTAATAGAAAAAAATAATAATGCTGATCAGAAAAAGAGAGGCTGCCAATTGGTCATAAAGTGCGAGTCTTTACATATTGCTTATCAGATTTTAATGAAGCGAAAAAGAAAAGAATCGTAAATAGCATTCGATAAAACTTGTGAAATAAAATCACAGCGGGTCTTCTACATTTTTGTTTAGAACTGGGAGACTTGACTTTTTGAATGTTAACGGACTCTGTACAATGTTTACAAGAAAGCTATATGGTGGGGTGAAGGGAGTTAAAACCTTTTTGAGTCCTGGTAAGCTTACTGTTTCCTCCTTCTTTTCAAAGCGAAGAAAGAAGAAACCTACATCTGATTGTTCAAGCAGGGTCATTCAGCAAATGTAATTGCATTACAGGCAGGTCTTAAATTAAAAATCTTGGTCTCAGTCTCTGTCGTCTCTATTTTTAATTGGGACCGAATAACCCATTTTGCCACTGAAAATAATAGCCAGTGTCTGCTCCTTCTCATTAAGAAGTGTGATCTTTTTGCCTGATTAACTAATTTTGTTACATACAACTTATACGAGGGAGATAGAAGAGTCTTCTAGTTTGCCAGTGGAGTGCAGGCACTCATACCCCGGAGATCCTGACGAATTGTGGATTCTGATTTAATGTCTCTGGGGGAGCCTCTAATCCTGCCTTCTCGACAAGCCCCCAAGTGAAGCTAATGCTACCCCGTTTTGAGCAGCAAAGTCTAGAGACCTAAGAATTGGAAAAGGGTTAACATAGACAAAACTAAACAAAAAGTAGAGAACTGTGAGGAGAGAAAATAATCTTAAATATCAGCAAAAATAATATGTTTAGCTTGTTCAGAATAAAGCTCAGGGGGGTCCCAGGGATTCCCAACTTTTGTCCACTTGTAAAGAACATGACAGTAAGGTCTTCATAGGACATCAATTTTGGTGTTCTCAAATTGATATAATCATTTGTTTCCAAGAAGATTAGTGCGGTTTATTTTTTTGCTGAATGAGGGCAAGTAAGGGTTACAGCTGCTATTTGGAGAAATGCATTAGAGGGTAAAATGCTTGAAGAAGTTATATTACTGAAAAAATAGAATTGAATGAGAATAAGGAAGATCAAACTGAAATAAAGAATGAGTCAGTAGGGTATGGACTGTTAAACCCTTGATGAGATTTCGCAGGTATTGACATACTGGTAACTCGAAATAAGAAGAATGGGAGAAAAGGTCAATTTGAATCCTTAAAATGTTGTCGGAGGTTGTGAGTAAGAAATAATATATCATAGAATCTGGTACTAGAATTTTTATGTATCTTATGGAAGAAAAAGGAGAGAGCAACAGACCAGAAGCAATAGGAAATGGAAGAAAGGTTTATCTGCAATTATTACAACTGGGGGAAATTCCATAGAGCTATTTAAAGCAAGATTTATGAAATTTGTATTTACAAAGAAAAATTCCTAAAAAAGATATTATGTATGATCAATCATTCATAATTAATATGTATTTTAACAGATTTTGCAGGATATAAATATAAGAAGATAATCTTGTATAAAACATCAATAAAGCATATATAACTTTGCTTAGGAAACAAATTTGGACTAAGAAAGCAGTGATTTAGGGTTTGCATTAATATAAAAAACAATAAGAAAAAATGTTTTTGTTGTGTCTGAAAATAGATGATACAGTGCTGAGTAATTTAATAATCAAATAAACACAATTTGAAATAATAAGTTGCCTTCTAAAGTCTGTCAGATTTATATGTATAGAAATGGTGATAGTTTTTCTTGGAGTGCAGTGAATTGGGTACTTTCATATGCAGCTTGATCAGCGTATCAACTGGTACCATTCTTTCTGGGATGCAGTTTGAAAACATGTATCTCAAACATCAAGACCGTTCATGTACCATGATTCACTAATTACTCCCTAGGAAATAATCATAAATTCAATGTTACTTAAAATGAAGAGTTGAGTACAACCTTTGCTTCCAAAAAACAAAGGGAAGGGGGGCAGATTAGCTAAATATATGATAACAAAAAGATGTAACAAAATGCAGTGCAGATATTAAAAGCACAGTTCTAAAAAATATTAATGGCAATAAAAATGATCTGATATAATGTTTTCAAAAAGCTGGGGATATTTTTTTTCTACCAGCAATATGGCACACTAATTTGCTGGGCCACCATCATACTACATAACATCTACAAATACCAGATAAAATGTACATGCCATTTTTTAAAGTGTATATTTGACTCACCAAGGAATTAAGGTATACCCATAGGAAGACCATGAAGAGAATACATCTCTCCAAAGAGGTATGAAAGCACCATAATCAGAGACTTCCATAACACAGGGCTTTCCCTGAAACCCTGACTTGCAAATTTTATGGCTATCCAACATATGGGACAGTGGGAGACAGAGCCTAGAGAAAGTCTTCTAGAGAAGCCCATTCAAAGCCAGAATTCTAAGGGACTATAATTTCAATGAAAGGATTAAGTAGGAAAAATAACTGCCCCTCAGAAGGGCAATTAGGAAATTCTTCTGCCCCAAACTTGGTACTAGGTTGAGGAGGAAAAAAATTGTAAGTGCATCTTCTCATGAATTTGTAGTTTTAAATTCTCATGATCTCTACAACCAAAAAAAAAAAATCAACTGAGATTTATTTTATAGTTGTCCCCATTTGGGGTTCTCTCTAAGAACCTAGTCAAAGCAAAAGCAAAGCATCTTTGGAGAAATCTTTGTATTCTAGGTCTCAGAGAATTACCACAGACAAAATTCCATTAAATGTGGGATTAAACATAAACTATCACAAAATTCATGAGGAGATAGGCATCATGAGCAGAAACATAAAAATAGAACTCTACTCATGAAGATTTTAGATATCAGAATTATTATGTAACCATAAAAACTATGTTTAATATGCTTAAAGAAACCAGTGAAGTGTGTCAGTAACATAAGTCAGCAACCGTATATATATCATGTACTCAGCAGATTCGGGACTGAATTTGAGAGAACGTTTAGAAATAAAAAATATATAACGAACACCATAATCTCAATGGACAGGTTAAGTACTAGATTAGATAGAACCAAAGATAAAATAAGGAATTGGAAGTTAGATATGAAGAAATTACACTGAATACAGCACAGGGAGGACAGGAAGATGGATATATGAAGTAGGATCGAGAAACAGAGGCGCTATTTGATAAGACGTACAAAAAAAAATACAGAGAATTAAGAAAGGTTGTAGTCAAGGAAATAATATCTGAGGACTTTTCATAGTTCAAATGTATTCATGTTCAAGATGAAATAAAGCACTTGCAAATTTTTCTTACCTGTGAAGATACTTAATTAGAAGTTAAAAATTCTCCTCACAAAAAGAGAACCATCAGACCCAGACAATTTTACCGATGAGTTCTACAAATGTTTTCAAGGAATGTATTATTTTTGTCATACAAAAACTATTCTAGAAAGGGAAAAGAAGGAACACTTTTTAGTTCCTTTTATGAAGTCACTACAGTCTTGATACCAACATTATACAAGAAATGTACAATAAAGAAAAATTATAACCAATCTCCTTCATGAGCCTAGTGGCAAAAATTCTAAATTAGAAATTAGCAAATTATCTTTTATATAGTGATCTATAAAAAAAGATAATGTAGTATGAAAACTGGATTTGGGCAGGATTTTTAACAATAGAAAAAAAATCTATAAATGCAATTTATCACATTAATAAGTTAAAGGAAGAAAAGCAAATTATCATCTCAGGCGATGCAGAGAGTGAATTCAATAAAATTAAATAATTAAGCTTAATAAATTTTTTTTAAGCAAACTAGAAATAGAAGAGCTCTTAGTGTCCACCTATAAATCAGAAACTTCTTGGTCTTTCAAGCAGAGGTGATTTAATACAGGTAACTGATTACTCAGGTAATGAAAGCCAAACCACGCATTTTGAGTCAGCTTCTTGAGAGCAGGAAGACAGTCATGCCCCTAAGGCTAGAAGGATAGTGAGATGAGGTGTTACTCAGAGTCAAGAGACTGGATTCTCAAGCAACTGCTAGTGCTAAGATAGCATTGTCTGGGAGAGCAGACTTCATGGAAGGAGGGACTATCTGTTGGGGATTAGACACTCTGAAAATGGGACAAGTTTTGCTGGAGATACCATAGGAGATAGGGAGATGATAACTTGTCTTTTCCCAATGCCTCCCACTGGGTAGCCTAATGAATAATTGGAGGTTAAACGCACCTGCAAGTGTATTTACCTGAAATACAGAATAGATGAGGAGTGTAGATTGGAAGTGGTCTGAGAGCAAACTAGTTTGGGACCCAATAAATGACTGAGAAGAGCAGGGAACAGAGGGGCTAGTCAAAGCAGGCTTCAAAGGTATGTCAATGTCCTAGTTTTAAACTTAAAGGTGGATATATTATTGTTTTATTACTAATGTGCATATCTTATATGTATTTTATAAATTTTTTATATATATTCAGTATTTAATTACTTTTCAAAACAGCAGTATACAAATTTGCACATACTGTATAATCTCATTATTGCTCTATACATTTTCACATACAATATTCAAATACATAAATATGGAAATACACATGAACTTTGGGAGAGAGAGAATATGAATATGAAACAAAAAAGTACCTCCAAATTATGGTTATGTTCCAAGAATTGAATTTGAAAAGGAAGAAGCACATTGCAAAGATAATCAACCACCTTTAGAAATTATCCAAGAAATGTTCTGTGATCATTCAAAATCCAACTGCTACGAAGTTAGGGAAGCATAACTGAATTGTAGTTTAACTGAGAAAGCTTGAACGTTAGTAACTATATTCTATTTCAAGAAATGATGTCTTAACAAAAGAGAGCTAATCTGCATGAAGTCTGGCTAGAATTGAGCTTCTTGTTTGTCCTACATTGTCTGTAGGCAAGTGACAGTTCACAGGAGTGAATCTCTGATTTTTCCTTTTGACATTAATAGGTACCAATATCAATCAGAGAAAAAAATTGAAAGGGAGTGTGTTAAGATTTTAATAGTGACTATTTCTGTCAATGATTTTTGTTTTATTCTTTACTATTTTCTATTTCCAATGTTTCTTAATAAGTATATATCACTTTTTAAAATGAGAAACACCAATGAGTAATGCAATAAAATAAAACTAAAAAAAAAAAACCATAACACTGTGACCTTCCCCATTGTCTTAGGCCTCTCAGGCTGCTGTAACAAGTCACTACAGACTGTGTGGTTTATAAAAAAAAACAGAAATTTCTCTCTCACAGTTCTGGAGGCTGGGAAGTCCAAGATCGAGGTGCTGGTAAATGCCGTGTCTGGAGAGAGCCTACTTCCTGGTTCATAGATTGCTGTCTTTTCCCTGTGTCCTTACATGGCAGAAAAGGTGAGGAATCTCCGGGGTCTCTTTCATAAGGCCACTGATTCCATTCCTGAGGGCCTGGTCCTCAAGAACTAATCCCCTCCCTATACCCTGCCTCCTTACACCATCACCTTGGGGGTTAGTATTTCAACATACAAATTTGGGGGATACAAACATTCAGACCACAGCAGCCATGATTATGAGCCAGTCATGAAAGGAAGAGAAACACAAGAGGAAAGGTGATCGATATTCCCATTTACTCAGGAATTTCTGTTGCTAAAATCAAGACAATCCTTGGCACATTAGGACTATAGAAAAGACATACAGGAATTCACTTTTTAACTGTGAATTTCAGTCTTGGTCTAGAAACCTGATTATTCTGATGAATTGTGTGAAAAGATGTAGTGTTCCTGGAAAGAATTAAACTCTTTCCATAGCCTGTCCTATTAAATATAGATACTCTACGTCTTTGTGAGAAAACATCTCATGCTTTTGAAAGCTAATGTCTTAGCTAATTAGCTGAGAGCAAAGCCCTCAGAGATTGTGACATAAGAGAGGTTCCCAGGTAAAGAAATGAGGAAAATTGATAAAAGAAGCTGGAAAAAGGCCATGGAAAATATTTTCTAGCCTCATTATTTTTCCTAGGACTGCCCCTATACAGAGTTCTAGAAATGAACTCTAACAGATATTTTCAAGCCAAAGTTCAACAAACAGAAGAGTATGTGTACATATGATAGTTGCGGATTATTTCCTGTGGTCATTAGCCCTTGGTTAAGTGTCCCCTGGGGATCTCTTTGGGAAAAAAGGGTACTGCATCTAACAAGGCAGAAACTGGATTTTCTTAAGTATCTTGGCCCTATATGGTGGTTCTCAACCTTGGCTGCACATTAGGATCACTTGGGAAAAATTTCAAGTATTTCAATGCCCAGTTCACACGTCAGACTTTGGGAGCAGTACAAGCATTACTATTATTTAAAGCTCTCAGGCCTAAGAACCATTAATCTTTTTAACACTGGAATTCCTATGAAGAACATAGATGTTGTGAGTAGATTTGTTACAGCCATGT
Source organism: Ursus maritimus (assembly GCF_017311325.1). Classification (NCBI taxonomy): domain Eukaryota; kingdom Metazoa; phylum Chordata; class Mammalia; order Carnivora; family Ursidae; genus Ursus; species Ursus maritimus. The sequence goes on from NW_024423897.1 coordinate 28,100,278, forward strand.
CGTCGCTCAGGGCAGATCAGCCCACAGAAATCTATCCGTTGTAAGGACCTGGATTCAATTTAAGAGAAGTATCATTACTGTAGAGTAATATTTGGCCCTGCTTGAGAGCCAGGATGTATGGGCCCAACGGAATCACATTTGGTGCTTTAAAAAAATGACCCTGGCCCCACTTTGTCCCAGTTAAATCTGAATCTCTACACAATTGTGTCTAGAGTATTAGTATAAAGAAATAGTGGTTATGATGCGTAACATCTGAAAGTCACATTATGCAAAACAGTGGTTTCAGAAGGGGCATTCTCCAGACTTTGAATTCAGAAGAGATAAGGCAAAGCAACAAACATTCGAGCCAAAGGTCTCAAAGAGCCATTAGATAAAACAGGGCATCAACTTAAGTTAATTCAGCTATCTGGGAAAGATTGGCTGGAGTAAAATTTCACTTAAATAAATTCCGGTTGGCCAAATAAAATGAAAATATTGAGTATCCTTTTATAGAAATCACATTGTGTTTTCTGAATGATTTGAGAGAGGCTGGAAGAGGTAGATATGAAGTACATCCATTTGGTCAATGGACAAAGGTTTTGTTTTATTTTATTTACGTGATGTGAAATATTTGGCCACCTGGAGTCGTGCCTCAAAGTGGATGGAAAATGGAAAATGTAGTCAGTGAGACTGATTAATAACCATGGGCAGAAAAATAGGCCAAGTGGAAAAACTTATTCATGTAATTGCTTCATTTTGCTGACTGCAAAAGGATTTGTTTTGGGAGTGATTTCAGCTATTTAACTTGGTGAATTGATCACAAAAAGGTCTTAAAGAATGATATTACACAATTTTGTTCATTACATGAAATTAGTTTGTCCCAGAAGATGTATGCCACTTTTTGTATCTACTTTATAGGGTTTGTCTTGAGAAAAGAGTTATTGTACGACATAAACAGTCTTTGTGGAAGGACGTACAAAGATAGGAGGGGACTTCTTAAAAGTCATGGCCTTAGAATGATCAAATTTAAAAAAGACAAGCCTTAGTTCTCTTCATTTAGACACAAAAATAAATGAGAGATAACAGAAATGGCTCATAATTTTATTTAGCTAATAGCTTGTGCTGACATAGAAATAGAATTCATGCACCTGGAAAGAAAATCCAAGAATTAAATGAAGGTTAAAATAAAATTAAAATTATCCTCCTGTAGTCTTGCACTGCCAGACATCTAGAACGTCTCCTGAAGATTCTGGATGAATAGGTATCTCCTGTGAAACCACATCATTGGCTCACTCATTGACAGTTGATGTTCTCTTAAATGTCTTTCTAAAAATGACTTCAAGATACATCCTCAAAATAGAATCTGTATCTTAAACAAGTTCGTAGAAAATATGGCTTTATCTTTTAGAATTATACAAAAGGATGTTCAGAACCTAGGCTTTGTATTTTTTCCCCAGCTTTATTGAGATATAATTGACAAATAACATTATATTAGTTGAAAGTGTACAACATAATAATTTGATAGGCATAGATATTATGAAAGCTTGGTGAGTTCTTTAAATAATTGATCTCCAAGATATTCCTACTTTTAACAACTGCATTATATGAATATGTCATACTCTATTTAAATAATCTGCTACCAGTAACATTAATAATATATCTTGGTTTTTATATTTTTTCAAGATTATCTCTGTGATAAATTCCTCAGTGAAACTGCTGTGGAATATAATAGTTTTTGTTGCTGTGACCAAATAAGCTTCCAAAACAAGGCCCTGGTTTATACTCCTACCAACATCATGTGAGAATGTCTAATACTCACACACTTGCTAACACTGAATATTATTGTGTTTTTTAACGTTTCACTAACCTGATTGGACTGACATTGACCATCTCTTATTTCTCTTGGCCACTTGTGTATTTCTTTTTCTACCTATTCATCTCCCTGTTTAATACTGTATTGGAATTTTTTTATTCCTTTTCTGTCTCAGAATTTGGCAAAATTAAAATGATTGGCTGTAGTGAAATACAATTCTGTATAATATTTTAAAGGACAATTAGTCCCAATATCTTGAAATTTAAATTGTTATACATCTTTGATCTAGTAATTCTCTTTCTAGTAATTTTCCTACACAAATAACACAGAAAAAATACTTTTGCATATAATAGGAAAATTATGAGGAACTTAAGTAATAATAATAACTAATTATAAATATAAATAATTATAATTAAATTGTAATAGGAAAATTATGAACAACTTAAATTCCCATCCAGCCTCAATAAATACTTCATAGCGTATTATATATATTATACAATGAAATTTACCTTGCTGTTTAAAAGAATGGATTTGTTTATATTGTCAAGGTATGACATTTATTTCATGTTACATATGATTAGAAAAACACAGATTATTCAAAATAAAATGTCTAGTATTCTGGGGGGAAATAATTTTATCCATTTTATCCAAATGTTCAGATATTTTACATCTAAATGTTAAGAGAGATTGTCTCTGGGATGTAGGACCCCAGGTAATTTTTTTCTCTTTTTCTTTTAGACATTTTTGTACTTTTTAAAAATGATAAGTACATGTACTTTTATAATAAAAATAACAGTGAAGTTTTTTCTATTTTGAAAAATTAATTTCAATTGAAAAATGTTGTATCATTGTATCTGATACAACAGTGGTTTCTTATTCTTGGTGCTTGTGGAAGATACAAGGGAAATCACATATTATCAGATGTGTTTATTTTCTGCTTTATGGTTGAGGATGAGCTTGGATAGGACTACTACCCAAGTCATGGACTTGTCATCTGAAGCTTCGTATAGAAGAAGGATCCTATCATTTTAAGGAGAATAGTTTGACTCCTTGGACTGTGTTCTCTAGTTTTTATCACGTTATATAGGAGCACTGGAATGCTATGACTATTTCCCAAAGAATAAGAGAGAGAAAGATCAAGGAAAGTGAGAAATAATGAAACTAGGTTCAGTTAATACTCTGGGTTGTCAGCAGCTTTCATGAAAGATTTGTTTGTTGAAGAAGTTGAACCCATTAACTTAAACAGGGATTAACTGTTAGCTCTAACAGAGCATGGACAATTAAGAGTTTATTGGGAATTAATTGAAAATAATGCAGTGTTGTGAAATGGGAGGAGACGATTTAAAGAAAATTGTAACAAGTGCTTTGAATCAGCCAAGGATAAACAAATACAAGCTACCATTTGATAAGGTTTATTATAAACTGATAAAAATAGGGGCACCTGGGTGGCTCAGGGGGTTAAGCTTCTGACTCTTGGTTTCAGCTCAGGTCCTGACCTCAGGGTAGTGAGACAGAGCCCTGTGTCGGGTCTGCACTCAGTGCAGAGTCTGTTTAAGTTTCTCCTTCCCTCTTCCCCCTCAAATTAATAAATCTTAAAAAAAAAACTGATAAAAATGACTCAAAGTGTAAGAATATAATGTTGGAAAGAATTAGTGAATATACAAAGAACAAAGATATAAAAATACTGGAAAGAGGAACAGTGAGTGAGGTGAGTGGGTGAACTGATAATGTGGTTTCACAGGGGCTACCTATTCATTTCTGAAGAAATTGTAACCCTCGAAACATTACCATCTCACCATTAAGAATTTCATGAACTCACTATTAAGGTTTCTCTGTGTGTGTTTTCTTACGTTTGGCTTCATTTTGTTTTGTTTTTGTTTTTTTGGTACTGCTGTTTTCACTTCATGATATTGTTTGCCTTGATAGTTTAATGAAAGGGTCAGTGCCTACTGAAGATAGTAGGTGTCTTTTGTTTTGCCAGCGAAATATTTTAAGATATTTCAAATGTGAATACATTGAGGTCATCAAGTTGGTATCAATCTGCTTTGTTCTGTAACCGCATTTCACTCAAGATCCTAGAGAAAAAAGAAGTGAAAGCATATCAGAAGATATGCATCCTCGTAATCCTAGCCAATGTTCTTGTCACTTCCTGTGTGCCAGGAACTGTGCTAAGCCCATTAACAGATGTTATTCCTTAACATGATCAGAACATCTCAAGAAATAGGGATGATGATTTCGTCCAATTTAGATACTATAGAAACTAAAACTTAGAAGAGTTAAGCAACTGGACCACATTTGCAAACTAGTAGGTGGAAGAGCCAGGATTTATATAGGAATTTTCCTGCTCCACAGCTAGTGCCGTGTTAACCCTGGGAGTTCTGGTATTTAATTTACCAGGACTCTTGGTTATTAGACTCTTGACATTTATTATAGTTAGACATATTTTCAGTATTTGTGTCTTAAAGGAATAATGTTGATGCTTAAGTTCATAGTCTCAGGGACTTTTAATTTAAAAAGGAAAACAATTTTTTTATTCCATTAGATTACATTTTAAAAATTAAGGGTTTGTGAGGATTCAGGGTTACCGACATTATACATTGTTGGTGGAAATCTGAATTGGAACCTTTTTGTAAAGTAATCTGGCAGTAATTATTGTTATTACTTTTAAAGACAAAAAAAACGTTTTGACTTCACAGTTCCATTTTCGGGACTTGAGCCTATGGAAATTAAAAAACACCTGCATGAAAGAATATGTATTCCAGAAAGTTAGAATATTTATTGCGGCTTTGTTTATAGTAGCAGAAGATATGGGACCCTGGTAAATCTCCATCAGTAGGAGAATGATGAAATGACTTGTAGAATTTAGTTATATGCACATATATGCAGTCACATGTATACATATATATGCATATACACACATATACATTATTTATTTCTATATATAAAAATTGTAGTTATGCAACAATTTTAATTTTTGTTTATTGACCTGGGGGAACTTTCTCATGGTATAATAAGTAAGTAAAGTAATTTGTTTATATGAGTTGAAGAGGCAAAATCAAATTACATTTATAAAATTTATTACAGTTTTTATGAAGGGCACACATTTAAATATAAATTCCTTGAAAATTGTTAAGAAAGCATGGTGAACTACTTTGTACATCTTATTTTTGTGACCCTGGGGACATTGGTTCCAATTTATCCTCCATTATATCACTAAAAGGGTCAGCTTATGTTGAGGCAATTGAAGAACTCATGACCATTCATCCTTATTTTTGCACCACTAGGAGAAAAAGGTTGGAAAGTGATGGATTCTTATACGCTGGAATTCTTTTTTCATTAAGTTTTTATTTAAATACCAGTTACTTAACATACAGTGCAACATTAGTTTCACACGTAGAATCTAGTGATTCATCAGTTCCATACATCACCCAGAGTTCTCCACAAGTGCCTTCCTTAATGCCCACCACCCGTTTAACCCATCCCCTCTCCCCCACCTCCCCTCCAGTAACTCTCTGTTCTACTCTGGAATTCTTAGTGAAATTTCAAGGAAGCAGGAATAACAAATTTTACTGTATGAAGGTATTCTTTGATTTTGTTGGGTAATATTAGGGAGCCATTCTCTCTTGGGTGAAAGGATTGGAGAATCTAGCAGATAGTCTTTTATACCTTTTTTTTCCTTTTTTTGGTCTGTTTGCATTGAAGATTTTGATACCTTCTAGCATCCTCTGTTTTTAATTTTTGCACAATAATAGGAGCTCAGATTTTTTTGTGCTCATTGGAATGGAAAGCCTCTGAGACTCTGATCTCCCTTTGCGATCTGGGTCAGTAAATTTTTGTGTTCTATGCTTCCTTCTGACATATGAATTAAAGTAAGCCCCCCCCCCATTCCTATGGAGAAAGGTTAATTAGCCTTTATAGTGGCCTCTTTTTAAGTGTTACTATCCTTTTTTTTCTCTCTCTTTCAGGAAATTTTGGCAGATTAATTGGGCACAGAAATTATTCAGTTAGAGAACATTCTAGGACATTAGTTCTCAAAATGGTCCCCAGTCCAGCGTTAAGAGCATTACCTGGGAACTTTTAGAAATGCAAATTCTTCGACCTTACCTACTGAAGCACATACTGCCCAGAGAGGGCCAAGAAATGTCCATTTTAATAAGGCAGGTGATTCTTAAGCTCATGCACGTTGAATCACTGCGGTAGCAATAACTAAGAAGGCAATTCCACACGGCTTATAAAGTGGAGAGTAACTTTTAAGAGGGTTTTGCTTGCTTGGCCTAAACCAAACATGAGTGAGCTTGAATACGTTTTGTAGTGGAAATCGTTGCTTTTGACTTGTCTGGAGTTGCATGACCTTCTGGAAACTCTAAAGTGTTTCAAGTGTATGAAATCCCGTCTCCTTTCTCTCAAAAAACAAACAAACAAAAACCCCAAAAACAAAAAAACAAAACCAGGAAAATCTCACATATATATAAAAAATGAGTCACAAGAAGATGCGGGAAATGTTCTGTTCTATATACCAACTAGAAGATATTACTTACCCTCAATAATTATGTCCCTAACTGGACCCACAATCTGTCTGAATGAGGACTATAAATAAACAGCATATAAAAGCATATAATAAAATAGGAAGAAAATCATGTTTGGCCCAGAATTTAATAATGACCTCCTGTTGTATGATGTAAATATCTTTTGAACAATTTCTTATATATTTTACTATCCCTGGAGAAAATGAATGAATTAGATTAAACAAGTCTTAAATGTGATGGAGCTGTTTTCCTTTGCTTACTTACATAAACACATGTGATTTGCTGAACTGTAGTTTGGAGGAACAAAAATTTTAAGGTTTAGTTCTGAGTTGAAGTAATGAACTTGGTTGCTTTGTGAGAGGATAAGAAGCAAAGGAAGGCAGGTGCATAAGAAGAGCCACAAAATGCTAAGGACTTTCTTACTTTACAACAGAAGTTGAAAAGTTTTTCTATTTCATTAAATAAAGTTCAGTAATGTTTCTAATAATGGGGAATCCTTGGATGAATGCATATAGCTTGATAATTTTCGTTTAAATGAATTACAAATTTTCTTCCTGACTCTATCACAATGTTGGAATTAATGTAAGCATATTTTTTTTCTAATTTATAAAATACCCTAATTAATTAGAGCTCTCAAAATGTCCCATGCTGGCTTTATGGTTCAATTAAATTGAATTATAATAACTACTGTCTTTTAAGAGGTTTTGTTCCTGTAACTTGAGATAGGACTGCAAGTCATTATACTGCCTAAGTAAAATCACACTTACCTTGTTTGGGAAAAACTTTTCAAATTTCATATCTGACAAAGCTTTAATGTAAATTTTTGTTTCTATGTAATGTGTCAGCTTAAATGGAATTTTAATATACTAGTTAACTTTGAGAACTTGGGCTAATATTATATTGAGAGAATTAATAAATACTCTCTGTCTACTCAAGCAAAACCATTTCCCTTATTTTTATACATTACAGAATGACTGTCAGATGTGGGAATGTACAGTATGTACAAACACCTTTAGCACCAATGAGTACGCGTGTTCATTTTTACTTCTTTAAGAATTTAAGTCAGTGTGAATGGAGGGAAAAATGTATGCAAGATATTAATGTGTTTTTGTTTCTCAGGGCAAAATGGGAGTAATTTTTTCTAAAAGTAAAGTTGCTATGGTTGTGCCAGAATATGCAATTAGACGTTAGAATACAAAGTTGAGGGTGTATAATAATTACAGAATATCTGAGAGAAATAAACTTTATTCATTATAGTGTGTAATAACTGCAAAAAATGAGTTTAAATGAGCAATAAAATATTTACAATTTTCCCACTAAGTTGTTTTAATATTAATGAGTTTATGTATAAAACGTAAAAGGGCTTTTAAGTTTTTTGCTGCAATTTCTCATACAGATGATCTAGAAAAAGCAATAGTATTTGGGTTTTCTTTTTGATAAAATGACAAATCAATCTTTGTATTCCAGCCTGCTCTTAGTAAAAATAGTAAAGTTATTCTCTTCCAGATAGCGAAGGATTTTCATTTAGTCAAGACAACGTTTTTGCTCTTCCTATAAATTTGAATAACTCTTTAATAAATCATCTCACTCTTAATAATCATTTTGTCTTATTGTATCTAATGATCAGGGTTTCCGGATCTACTTTGCTTTCTGGTGTTTTTTACAGTGTCCTACTAGATTAGAAATAGTCCTTCTGGAGTCAATCCTTTTACACCCGTAGCAATATTGCCACCTGTGGGAATAGGGATTCTCCTCAAAATCCTTCTAAGAAATGTTAACTGTTAAACGTTTATTTTTGTGGTAAAATAGTCAAGTTTCCATATAAAAGTGAAGTGCAGAATGGCAAACCAGCTTTAAATATCAACATGACCATTTTCCTCTAGTATCATTTTTGGTCTTTCTAAAAAGGGGCCAAGAAAGCCTTAATTATAGATGAATAGAGTGTTGCACTTAACATAAATATGGAAAAATTTGTCTATATCTGCTATATAAATAACTACTAATTTTTAGATTGATTTGGCATAAGATAGATTATATTCCACCATTAACTAGAAACTAAATATTTTAGTCAGAATACTATGTCCTGGGTTCTGAAAGATATCAACAAGAGATAGTTTTGAGTTTTCTGTTTATAATTGATTTGGAAATTAACTTCTTAAAAACTTTGATATTTAATATACCATGGGTATAAAATTAGTCATAATGGTTAACCATTATATAAATTTACTGTTAATAAAAACCTTTACATGAGAATGTAATTTGTATCGCTTCAGTAAGAATCTGTCCTCTTGCAATCCTTATCAAAAAACCATTAACTTTTTTGCAGACATGGAACAAATAATCCTAAAATTTGTATGGAACCAGAAAAGACATCGAAGGTCAGAAAACCAAAGCTGGTGGCATCACAATTCTGGACTTCAGGCTCTATTACAAAGCTGTAACCATCAAGACAGTATGGTACTGGCACAAAAACAGACACATAGATCGATGGAACAGAATAGAGAACTCAGAAATGACCCCAAACTCGATGGTCAACTAACCTTCAACAAAGCAGGAAAGAATATCCAATGGAAAAAAGACAACCTCTTCAAAACATGGTGATAGGAAAAGTGGACAGCCACATGCAGAAGAATGAAACCGGATGATTTCCTTACACCATACACAAAAATCCACTCAAAATGGGTGAAAGACCTAAATATGAGACAGGAATCCATCAAAATCTTTGAGGAGAACACAGGTAGCAACCTCTTCCACCTCAGCCCGAACAACTTCTGCCTAGACACATCGCCAAAGGCAAGGGAAGCAAGGGCAAAAAAGAACTATTGGGACTTCATCAAGATAAAGAGCTTCTGCAGAGCAAAGGGAGACAGTCAACAAACCCAAGAGACAATCTACAGAATGGGAGAAGATATTTGCAAATGACATATCAGATAAAGGGCTAGTATCCAAAATCTATAAAGAAGCTATCAAACTCAACTCCCAAAGAACAAATAATCCAATCAAGATATGGGCAGAAGACATGAACAGATATTTCTCAAAGAAGACATCCAAATGGCCAACAGACACATGAAAAAATGCTCCACATCACTCGGAATCAGGGAAATACAAATCCAAACCGCAAGGAGATACCACTTCATACCAGTCAGAATGGCTAAAATTTACCAGTCAGGAAATGACAGATGTTGAGGAAGATGCAGAGAAAGGGGAACCCTCCTACACTGTTGTTGGGAATGCAAACTGGTGCAGCCACTCTGGAAAACAGTATGGAAGTTCCTCAAAAAGGTGAAAATAGCGCTATCCTATGACCCAGCCATTGCCTTACTCAGTATTTACCCCAAAGATACAAATGGAGTGATCCAAAGGGGCACCTGCACCCCAATGTTTATGGCAGCAATATCCACAATAACCAAACCATGGAAAGAGCCCAGATGTCCATCAACAGATGAATGGATAAAGAAGATGTGGTGTGTGTGTGTGTGTGTGTGTATATATATATATATATATATATATATATATATATATATATAATGGAATATTATGCAGCCATGAAAAATATAATCTTGCCATTTGCAATGATGTGGATGGAACTAGAGGGAATTATGCTAGGTGAAATAAGTCAATCTGAGAAAGACAATTAACATATGATCTCACTGATCTGTGGAATTTGAGAAACAAGGCAGAGGATCATAAGGGAAGAGAGGAAAAAACGAAACAAGATGAAACCAGAGAGGGAGACAAACCATTAAGAGACTCTTAATCTCAGGAAACAAACTGAGGGTTGCTGGAGCAGAGGGGGGTGGGAGGGATGGGATGATGGACATTGGGGAAGGTATGTGCTATGGGAAGCTCTGTGTATTGTGTAAGACTGATGAATCAGCAACTTGTACCCCTGAAACAAATAATACATTACATGTTAATATGATAATAATAATAATAATAATAATAATAATAATAATAATAAAAAGAACCTGTCTTCTTTTTTTACCACCATATAATGGGAAAAACCAAATTGTAACATAATAGGGCTATAAATTACATTCAAGTAGATGAGACAAATTCAGCAATGAAAACAAGCTCTGTGTTTTGCATACAGAAGTGATGCCTACAGCATCCTTCAGGAAACTCATCTGGTATTTGCCCCATGGACTAGGGAATCTCAACCCTGTAGGTGGGAAGAATGTCACTTTTTTTAAAAAAGATTTTATTTATTTATTTGTCAGAGAGAGAGGGAGAGCACACAAGCAGGCAGAGCCGCAGAGGCAGAGGGAGAAGCAGGCTCCCCACTGAGCAGGGAGCCCAACGCAGGGCTTGATCCCAGGACCCTGGGATCGTGACCTGAGCCGAAGGCAGACGCTTAACCGACTGAGCCACCCAGGCATCCCAAGAATGTCACTTTTTGGCAGGGCACAGATACTGAGAAATTTGGGTATCTTTTGGGAAAAGGACACCCTTAAAATTACAAGTACTGCAGATGACATCAGGTAGAGGTGAACTGGATGGTACAGTCTGCCCTCCATTGAGCTAATAAACACATAAAAATAAATTAAAACCATAAAGACTTTACAAACCTACCACCAGAAGTCAAGTCTCTGGTCTATCATACTGTGTCACTAAAATAAAACATGTAAGGAGGTAATTATCTATTAGTCAACATTTCTTGTTATACTTATGCAAATAAAATGAGTCAAAGTAAAATATAAAATCAATAATATTGACTGAGAAAATTGTTAAGCAAATGCAGGCAGACAAATGTGTCCTATGGGGGCAGGGAATCATGATCACAAGGACTGTAAAAACAGAAAGTGACACCTGCCGCCGCCACTATTGTAAACGTGTGCCTCATATCTCACCAGGGAAGAAAGAAAAAACCGCTCGCATTCCACTGTGATCGAAATTTTTTTAAAAAGTCTCTCTCTGTCTAATTTTGTCCTCCAAATAAAACTTGGAGTATTCCCTGCCAGTTGCTAACTCCTAAATGAAACTGGCTTTGGCGTTGACTTTTGCAGTGCTGTTGTCTGAAAATGGTTATGAACTCTGTGATCATGGTAACCACGACAGAGCTGCTGCTTTCCACCATGAACCGACTGATGTGAGCTTGAGGCTTCATAATACTGCTTGTTTGTTTAAAAATACTTGTCCTATTTTTTTAATTTGTTGGGCCAGTTCTTCTGAAGTCTGACTTCTTCACATTTCTTTGCCAGTAAATGCCGCCTTCTATTTTTTTCTGTGTGCTCTTGTTTCTGAGCCTTCCTTTCATGCTCCATACACATAAATCAGCAGGTGATGGAGCCTGCAGCTAAATTTGGGGTTTCATGCTTCACTGTTCCCTTGCAGTGGAAGAGAATACTTTTGTTCTAGCCTTCTGTACAAAAGACCTGAAATTCACCCTGAACCAATAAATGTCCTTTATATTTACCTCTGGCAAGAAGGATTTAAATATTTCTAGCTCAGGGTTGCAGGACTCAATATTCTTTCACCTTACTGCTCATCTTGACTTAACCTACGTTCTTGGGTTGTCTTGTGCCCTATAAATGATTCAGTGATTTAATAATAGCCTTATGTTCTCCACAGTTTAGGCCATGTGTTAGTCTTGCTATCTCTTAGCCATTTTTCCTCAATTGTTTTGCACTGCACCCTTTCCTGTCCTTCCTCCATTTACTGACACAATTTCCCAACTGGATTCGTCCGTTCATTCAAATACCTAGTTTTAGGACCGGCACTGACACCTTGTCTGGGCTCTCACTGGTTTCAGTTTGTTATCATCTTCAAATCCTGAAAACATCATTTCGATTGCACATCACCTCCAGCCAGGCCCTGTTTCCCCAGGGCCTACCTTCCAAGAGCAGATTCCCCTTCAAGTTCCGTCTCCTCTCATCTATTCCATTTCATGATGGTTAGAAAAGCCATGCACTAATATATGACAAATGGTAATTTAGCAGAGGAAAATGTTATTTCAGGGTGAGTTCAGGGGAAGCTTTTTGATGATGATGGACAGTCTCTAGGGCATATGGATGGTGGAATGAAGAAGTGGAAAATGAAGTAGGTGCCTATGGACATTCCAGGTAGAAACAGCGTGAGCAAACACACAAAGACAAGAAACGAGATGGCTTTGAGAAGGCCCAGCAAATAACTGTGATTATTTGGATTGTCAACGTTGGGGGCAGCCGGGCTTATGGGAACCTAACGGTCAATGCATCAGAGCACAAGCACTGCTGGGAAATGTGACACAGGCTGGGGGACTTCTGTCGAAGGTGATCATTCAACAGGGGGAGTGACTTTTTGGTGATACACATGCATGACGTTCCCTCAATGTTAAGGCCATCCTTCAGTTAAAACCTTATTGATATTAAAAAGAAAAAACCTTATTGAAATTATATTGACCTTTTGATGACCTTCAGAGAGCATGAGTTAGATGGACTGATGGTAAGAATGTGAGAAAGAATGAATCCCTACCAGGTCATTTATCTATGGCTTCGGCTAGATCCAGTGATTTGTTTGTTTTGACTATGGTCAAGACTCTAAGTACAACACTATTGAAACAATAAATCCAGTTATAATAAATGACAGAGGGCATTCAAGCAGAGGCAAGAAGCAAAATCTTTTCAAAGTGTAAAGATAAACTATATTAGGTCTTGCCCTTCCAACAAGCTTCTCCAATATTTTCAAGCTACAGCCCGGGCCAACTTCCCTCCAGCTGGGTGGGACTCTTCCCTTTGCTCCTTTCCCCCATGCTGATTACCTGATTCTCTAATTCCTAAGTTGATTCATCTGGTTCATTGAGAAATGGCATTTTTAGATTACTAATAATATTTATATATAAAAAGAAGCTGAGTTTTTATCGAATAAAAGATTTAAATCAGGGTATGATAAATTATAGAGAAATGAGAGTTTCCCTACCTGGAGAGGAGTTAAATAGAGTATTAGAGAGGGCTGAAGAAATACGAACTATGTAACAAAAGAATATAGAAATAGTTGGTGACTAGGAGTTGTAAGTCTACCAACTAATTCCATGTTTTGGCTGTTTGTTTGTTTGTTTTTTCTCACCTGAATGTAACAGTCTTTAAAAAAAAAAAAGGCTTTCAATTTACATCGCAAGGGAAAAGATTAGAGAAAGACATTAGAGAAAGCTGATGGCAGTCATTTCTAGTTTCAATTTCTATTTTCTTCAAATTAACCATCCTTTTTGTAAACAACTTTTTAATGTCTTCATGAAAGCATTTTTAATCCTACTGCTTTAACTACTGTATCAAAGAAATAGCCAGTTCCACTGGGGAAGGATTAGAGGCTCATAAGTGAGAATCAATATTTCATTTGGATAATTTCTCAAAAAGAATCCCAACTGTCAAAATAAAGGAGAGATTACAGTCGTGATAACAACTTGGAAGACAGAGTGAGGCAGAAGTGTGAACTAAAGGAAATGACTCAACACATTCAGCAACATGAAACTGTGGCCTCAGTTCATCCCGACAGCTGTTGTGCTACCTGCCTGCTGCCCGAGTCAAGTGGGTTCGTAAACAAAAGAGAGGAGGGGGACCAGGAGGACCCACAGCCAAATGCCGCCCGTGCCTGACAATCACTCTCCATGCTCTCTTATCGGTCACAGTGTACTATGCAAATTTTTATTATGCCAGTTGATCTACTGTTAAGAAGCCATGCAGTTTCGATGGAAAGATCACCGAACTCTCAGCCAGAGACTTGAGTTCCAGCTCATTCAGGGTTTGTCACCAGCTTGCTAACTGAATTTGAACAAGTGGCTTGATTTCTCTCTTTCTTAACCACTCTCTTTGTGAAAGTTCCCTGCTTTCCTGAAGGGGACTATATTGAGGATCAATGCACGGTGAGATGAAGGCATCGTGGTCTAAATGGTAAACGCGTCTAACAGCAACTGGTAAATTTCTTAAACAGGTAGAACAAATTCTAGAGATAGCTGGGCTGCGTGAGAAATTGTGCAAACTGGGTATGCCATGGAAATCCCATCAAGATCTTTCATTTCCTCATTGATCTGCACACACTAAGTGCCTACAGGGGCAGAGACTGCACAAGGTGTTAAGGATGCCCGGGTGAAAAACACTGTTCCTGCCTGCATGGACTTTGCAGACTGGGGAGCAGAACGGAAGAGGTTGTTTGTGTTTTTTTTTTCCTCCCATCCCTTTTGACGCATGCTGTCAGGTAAAAAACAAAAACAAAAAGGACAGTCTGTTTGGAAGAAAAGGACATAACTAATTTCTAGAAGAAAGAATTATGTGTAGGCTAGAATGGGGCATCCCAGAGAAGGAAAAAAGAGATAACAAACAAACAAAAGAGAGAAACCTGTGAAAAGCTTTAGAAAACGCTAGTGTTGCAGGAAGTAACTTGGCTGTTTTGCTTTTGCTGTTGAAGTGAACCTCCTTCATTTTAGTTCTTTCCAGAAGGTTCTTGGAGGGTTTTTTTTTGAGAAGAAGTACACCCTTCTTTTATTCATCTACTTCCCTCCTGCCACATGTGGTGTTTATTAAGATAATATTTACAAGGATAGGTATTATGCACATTTTTACTGAAGGCAAGTATTATCACGATAATGGCGCATATAACCAATTTTGTTCTCCAGAGAGTGGGAAAGCATGAGAGAACACACAATGCAGGATTCTGTGCTAGAGCCCAAGGGCCCAGAATAGGAAAGTAAGGTCACAGGGCAGGAATATCCCAAGGTGGTGGCTGCTGTGATGACAAGTTAGTGGCCAAGAATGGCTTTTAAACTATATGCAAATGAAAAGATAGACATGAAAGCCCACCGCAAGGACAATAGTATTATGCAAATATAAAATATGACTATTAAAGTGAATGATGAATTGAGGTGTCAGGAAAAGAGTTCCAGTACTGGACCAGAAATCAGGAAGCATGGGCTTGTGTTTCTCATCATTAAAATGAAGGAGTTGGATTCACAATCCCCAAGAGTCCCCTTGTGGGCTCTATGGGTTCTAAGTAACCAGTCATAACAAAATTGAGAGGGACACAATCAGGCCAGGCTCAAGCCAATAAATGAAATGGGAATCTAAAGAAACAAATTAACTACTTCTGCTGCAACGACTGTTAAAAAAAAAAAAGGCCACATGAGACTGTGTAGTGCAGTGAGTCAAGACTCAGAAACGAGATGGAAAACAAAGACAATGGATTCCTGGGGCTAGAGCTGGTGTGAAGGAAGACGGCACTGCTGCTACGAGAGAGAGTGCGTAAAGCAAAGAGCAACGAAATGACAGCCTTTTTTTGGGTAAGAAGTTTTGTCTAATATCAATAGCAGAAACTCAGAAAGAGGAGAAGAATATATGGATAAATCAATAGAGGAAAAGGAACAAAGAAATAAGATGAACAGTCCCAATGAAATGGACCATGAGGCCGGGAAGAACTGGGAGCATGGGAGCAGGCAATAACAACAGGGTCCGACCCAAGTGGAAGAAGCAGGAGAGAAATTGAACAGAGTAGAGGGGAGAGGAAATTACTACTATCGTTGTTATTATTAGCATTACTTCAGGATTTCCATGCTCCAAGATAGCCTACATTTACCTCATGAGAATGCGGTAGTTTATTTTGAGAGGAGAACATGAAAATTTCTAATGGGCATACTCTTTTTTTTTTATTTAAAGATTTTATTTATTCACTTTAGAGATAGCACCTGCGAGCGAGCGAGGGAAGGAGCAGAAGGGGAGAGAGAGAGAATCCCAAGCAGACTCCACTCTGAGTGCCGAGCGTGATACAGAGCTGGCGATTCCTTCCATCTGGAGATCACAACCGAGCCGAAACAAGGAGTCAGAAGCCTAACCGACTGAGCCACCCAGGCGCCCCTCTAATGGACATACTCTTAAGGGGAATATGAAGAATTAGCTGAGGATAATTACCCTGCACATAGCAGTTATTCAAAGGAGATTTAACCAGAGGATATTATGCTAAGCAAAATAAGTCAGTCAGAGAAAGACAATTATCATATGGTTTCAATCATATGTGGAATTTAAGAAACAAAACAGAGGATCATAGGGGAAGGGAGGGAAAAATAAAATAAGATGAAATCAGAGAGGGAGACAAACCATAAGAGACTGTTAACTGAGGGTTGCTGGAGAGGAGGTGGGTGGGGGCATGGGGTAACTGGTGACGGCCGTTAAGGAGGGCACGTGATATAATGAGCACTGGGTATCATATGCAACCAATGAATCACTAAACTCTACCTCGGGAACTAAAAAAAAAAAAAAAAAAAAAAAAAAAAGATATAAGTTGCATCTTGGGAAAAGAGACTAGAACCAGAAATAAGTAAAACAGCTACTGAGCCAAGTAATAATAGTAAACAATCTGCTAGAATATAAGATGAAAGCCCGTGTGCTTGTGTATGTGTGCTAACAGTCTGGATTACAATAACAAAAAAGGAAAGCAAGAAGCAAGTCGATAACAAATTATAGTACATTTGGATAGTACTGTGAAGGCTCTACTGTATTTTCAGAAATGTGATCTTAGTTGAACTTCAAAACTGCCTTTGTGATGGAAGATGGCACTTTTCCTGAAAATGTCAAAATTCATTTTTCAAAACTTGAAAAATTGGCAGTAGCACATAAAGGATGAACGGATTGCATTAGAAATAGGAATACATATAAAATATAAGACATACTTTTAAAATATTTAAAAATTTTCTTGTGCAACTAACACTTATAGTTACAGTAAAAAAAAACTAGAAAATACTGAAAAGGAAAGATAAATCACCTATAATCTCCCCACCCTTACTATGGAAAGTTTCAACATTTACAAAAGTACAGAGAGAGCATTAATGTGTCTCCTTGTCCCCATCATCCGTGTGCAGCAATCATCAACATTCTCTCAATCCAGCCTTCTATAGCCCCTCCCCATTCCAATACACAGTTTTGACAAGTGGTACTGGAATATTTTAAATCAAATCCCACCCATCATAACATTTTACCAGAAAATACTTCAGTGTGCAGCTCTCACAGATGGGCTTTTAAAAAAATACAGTAAGAAATCACCTCACACCTGTCAGAATGCCTAAATTCCAAAACACAAGAAATGACAGGTGTTGTCGAGGATGTGGAGAAAAGGAACACTCGTGCACTGTTGGTGGAAATGCAAACTGGCGCAGCTACCCTGGAAAACAGTATGGAAGTGCCTCAAAAAGTTAAAACTAGAACTACTATGCAGTAATTGCACTACAGGATATTTACCTAGGGAATACAAGAAAAATGACTTCAAAGGGATACACACACACCCTATGTTTACTGAAGCATTATTTACAACAGTCAAATAATGGAAGCAGCCCAAGTGTCCACTGATTGATGAGTGGATAAAGAAGATGTGGTATATGTGTGTGTATATATATATATATATATATATATCATACATATATATGATATATATATGATGGAATATTATTCAGCCATATAAAAGAACAAAGTCTTGCCATTTGCAATGACATGGATGGAGCTAGAGAGTCTAATGCTAAGTGAAACAGGTCAGAGAAAAACAAATACCACATGATTTCACTCATGGAATTTAAGAAACAAAACAAACGAGCTAAGGGAAAAAAGAGAGAGAGAGAGAGACAAATCAAGAAACAGACTCTAATTAAAGAGAACAAACTGATGGTTACCAGAGGGGAGGTGAGGGGGGAGAGGATGGGTGAAATAGGTGATGGGGATGAAGGAGGGCACTTGTGATGAGCACTGGTGATGTATAGAATTGTTGGATCACTATATTGTACACCTGAAACTAATATAACACTATGTGTGAACTATAGTGGAATTAAAAACTTAAAAAAATTAATAAAATAAACAAAAAAATAAAAAATACAACCATTATGACATTATCACACATAACAAAGTTAACACTTATTTCTTAATATAACTTCCCTGATTTTCTAGAAAATGTGTTTTAATAGTTGTTGTTTCTTCCAAATGGGGATTTTGCAATCAATTGCTTCTCCCTCCGCCAATTTTCATGGCATTTATTGTTGAAGAAATTAGGTCCATTCTTCTGAACAATTTCCCACATTCTGAACTTGGTCGATTGTTTCCTTGTGGGGTCACTTTACTTACTCTGTTCCTCTTTCATTTACATTTTTTGCAAAGCGGTACTTAGATCCACATCTTGGTGTACAAATTTATTATATATACACATTATTTTTATAAAACTAAGAGGTACTTGCTCATCTATCATGTATATAAAGGAACGATAACACCAGAGAGAAAAATATTGATACTTGTTAACTTCAAAAATTTTGGAGAATAATAAAATAATTTAAAATACAATAAAAATTTTAAGAGAAAAACTTAAGTGAAAAATTTAACTTTCAAACTTATAGAATGCAATGGAATGACCTAAGTCAAAGAGAAAAACAAAAGATAGAATGAAAATCAAAGAGTAAGGGAGTCTACATGGGAAAAAAGGAAATACAAGGAAGGAAAGAAGAAACATTGAAACTAAAGAGTGTTACAGCCATGAGAGTCCGGTGGTAGGATTGTTGTTTTAAAGCCTTTTCACATTCATTTCTCACATATTTAACTTCCTGGTTTTGTGAGTTAATTTAAATTTGTGGTAGAACTACAGAAGGGAGGTAGATGAACTCCTGTTGCTCAGTTTCTCTAAGCTATCCTGGTTTCAGAAATCTTGCGACTAGGTGTTCCAATCTTTCCTTAGATTCTCAGAGATGCCTGAGTAACTTTTCAAAAAATTCTTTTATTCTCCTTTTGTGATAAATGAAGTTGTATATCTATTGGTTTCTTGTCTCTGAAACTTTTCACCTGAGGCTTAATCTCAGTAAAAGGGATTTATAACTCAGATTTATAAATGTTCAAGGCGGGAGGCAAGAAAGCAGGTGTTCTAACGGTTGAGAGAGAGGTTCTTCTGTCCAAAAGAACTCAAAGTAATAGACCCACTGTAAATCTCATTATTTCCTAATGTCTATCACTTAGCATGTCTGATGCCAATATGCCATTCTGGCTTTTCCCCCTACGGCTGCCCTCATGGTCACTCATTTCCTTGCCGTTGGATGTCTTGCCCTTGTTTGCCTTATAGACGATAAAGCTACATTATGTGAAAGTCACTCTCAATCATATGTCACCATTCAGCCATCGAGGTTCTGGAGTGAGCTGACTCAGACATGGCTGCTAGAGCCTCTTATTTCATTTGAGAGTCGCATAGGACTAACATGGGAAGGGGTTGCTGATGTCCTTACCATAAAATAGCAAACAAAAGGCAGACCATTCTGTTAATCTCACTCCAACCTCCCTTGAGCAGTCTTAAACTGGGAGAAAACAGGAGTTAATTGGAAGGCACATTTGACAACACTGGAATCACTGGGGAGATCCTACTACAATTTGTTCTTATTCTAATACCTTTTTATACTAATTTGACATATTTTCTTTCTTCTTGTTTCCAGTCTTACACTAGAACCAAAAGATTCTTCACTAAGATAGCATTTAAAGAAACATTTCTGCAGTCGTCCGTTAATGTTACATATCATCTTGCCCAATGTCACCTGTGTTATCAGTCGGAAGCTTTTGGTTGAAAACATTAGAAAATGCCTCTGGTAAAAGTAAATAAAGGTATTTAAAAGGATATCGATTTGCATAAAAACAGGATAACCGAGCCTCAGAAAAAAAATAGAACTACAACAGCTTTTGGCATCTCAGCCAGTTACTTTCTTCTGAGTGTCAGTAACTCAGCTTCAAGAACACCATGCCATTCTCTTCAAGATTCAGATTCCCAGGAGAGAAAGAATCTTGGTTTATTCAGTCCCTATTAGTTAGAAAGGGGGTGGGACCCGGTAACTTACAGTCTCAGGGCAGTGTCCTATTCCAAAAAGGAGGAGGAAGGGCTACTGAGTGTATCACTCTCCCCATGACTAGACTCTAACTTCAGAAATACAGCTTAACTGTGACAAAAGTTAAGAGATGAAAATAAGAATATGTACATAAGACCTGACTCTTGTCACAGTAAATACAGAGAGACATGATAGCAAAAGTACCAGAAGGGGCCAATATTTTAAGGGATCATGTATTTCAAATAAGAACCCACTAGAGAAGAGGCCGACAAAAAGTTTCTTTAAAAATGGATGAAGAAAAATCTTGTATAATCCTTTGAAAACGGTACTTCAAGAAATTAATACATGAAAATAAAGTAAACCAGAGAGATGAAGTATGAAACATTAAAATGTATCATTAGAAGCCAGATCAATAAAAGTAGGTTAGAAATTTGATTAAATTTAATGAAGTAGAAGAGAATTCCTACATCATTTGTTGCCGAGAGAGGACAGCCTTGTTTGTTTTTTTTCAACTTTAATATCTCTTTCTTTACCCCAAATCTGACATTATTACTTAATATCGTTCAGATCAATGTAAGAAGACATATGTTTTAGCTTTCTATTGCTTCAGTAGCGGAGTGTCACAAACTTAGTAGCATGAAACAGAGGCATTACCTTACAGTTCTGTCAATCAGAAGAAGTCTGACAGGAATCTCTCTGGGGGAAATCAAGGTGTAGTCAAGGCTGCATTCCTTTCTGGAGGCTCTAGGGGAGAAATCTTTTCCAGCTTCTAGAGGACACCCCCACACTTCAGCTCACGGCTCCCTTCCTCCATCTCCACAATGAGCAATGGCAGGTGGAATCCTTCGAAGGGCTCATCTCTGTCAACACATCCTTCTGACTGAAGCTGAGAAAGATTTTTTGCTTTAAGGACTCATGAGATTAGATCAGGGCCATCAGGATAACTTCCTTCTTTTAAGGTCAGCTGATTAGCACTTTGATTCCACTGGCAACCTTAATTTCCTTTTGCCATGTACATAACATGTGCACAGGTTCCGGTGATTAGGACATAGACATCTTTGAGAGGCCATTATTCTGCCCTCCACACATGAAATAGGAATAGAAAGTAGAATTTTTTAAAATAGATTTTATTTATTTATTTGACAGAGATAGAGACAGCCAGCCAGCCAGATAGGGAACACAAGCAGGGGAAGTGGGAGAAGAAGAAGCAGGCTCCTAGCAGAGGAGCCTGACGTGGGGCTCGATCCCATAACGCTGGGATCACGCCCTGAGCCGAAGGCAGGCGCTTAATGACTGCGCTACCCAGGCGCCCCTAGAAAGTAGAACTTTTTAAGAAGCTAGGATAGAATTATTAATTTTTTTAGGTAATAATATGATCACCTAGAAAATCTAAGGAAATTTGTAAATACTAATGAAATTAATAATTGAATAATGTGGTCAAACACTAAATACAAATTGTGAAAATATATATATGAATTTGGGGCACCCGGGTGGCTCAGTCAGGTAAACATCTGACTTCAGCTAGGGTCCGGTCCTGATCCCGAAGTCTCTGGGATCCAACCCTGAGTAAGGCTCTCTGCTCAGCGGGGAGTCTGCTTCTCCCTCTCCCCCTGGCACTCCCCCAGCTCGTGCTTGCTCTCTCTCACTCCCTCTATCTCAAATAAGTATATAAAATCTTAAAAAAAAGAAAATATATATGAATGTAAAACACTGAACATTGTTGATATTACAGCCTAATAGGAGCATGAAGACTAGGATAATATACTTTTTGTACTTTCCAGATTTTCTATCGTGTATTTTAGTAAAGAAAAATATTTTACATTTAAAATAGTAAAAATATTTTATACATATCTTTAAAAAAAAGAACTTTGCTGAGAAACAACATAATACTTGGAAAAGAGAAGATGCATACTAAGTTTTGAGAAAGCAAATTCAATGATCTCAGAATTAATTTAGAAGTTTAATGTCATTTTTGATAGTTAAAATGGGGACTGTGTCTAACATAATTTTCTTTTGGAACTGAACCAAGTTTTAACAAAATGTACTTGGTAGAATAATTTAGACTGTTTTGAAAAAGCAATAGAATGGCGGGGAAGGATGTTCCACCAGATGTACAATGTATTTTGAAGCTGTAGTGCACGGAGCGGAAGTAGAAGTGTATACAAACAAATTATGGAGTGAACTAGATTCGTCAGAAATAGGCCATACCTGGAGCATGCATCTAAATCAGCATATATACGGGATCTGTTTGAAGAGTGAAGGCAAATCAATGTTCATATTGGGTGTTTGCCGAGGAGATCCAAAGCTTTCTAGAGAAGAGAAACCCCAGAGTTGATTCAGCTTGTTAAAAAATTAAATCAAACACTAGATGGAAATTTATGCCTTCTTTTTTTTTTTAAAGATTTTATTTATTTATTCGACAGAGAGAGAGACAGCCAGCGAGAGAGGGAACACAAGCAGGGGGAGTGGGAGAGGAAGAAGCAGGCACATAGCGCAGGAGCCTGATGTGGGGCTCGATCCTATAACGCCGGGATCACGCCCTGAGCCGAAGGCAGACGCTTAACCGCTGTGCCACCCAGGTGCCCCGGAAATTTATGCTTTCTTAGCCAAACTGTTAAGCCTTTTAGAAAAGTTATGTCTCCATTAATGAAAATTTTTATTATTATTGAAAGTTGTCAGTTTGGAAGGAAGTCATGAAGCCTCAGATACTTATTTAATTATGTCTCAATGGATTTTGATTTTTTAAAAAGACTTTTTTTTCTTACAAATTATATTCCACCACAAAAAAAAAAAAAATTTTAGCATTTGGGAAATCTTATTTCCAAACTGCAAGTCTCCAAGAAAAATCATTAAAACTGTCCAACTTCTGTTTAATTTCTGTTAAAGCTCAACCAGCCAAAGTCTACCAAGCTCAAACCTCTACTTTCACAAAATCATGTTTATTGACTTGCAAGCAGGAAAGCACATTCCAGGGGCGCCTGGGTGGCTCAGTCGTTAAGTGTCTGCCTTCGGCTCAGGGCATGATCCCAGGGTCTTGGGATTGAGCCCCGCATTGGGCTCCCTGCTCTGCTGGGAGCCTGCTTCTTCCTCTCCCACTCCCCCTGCTTGTGTTCCCTCTCTCACTGGCTGTCTCTCTCTCTGTCAAATAAATAAATAAAATATTTTTTTAAAAAAAAAGAAAGAAAAGAAAAAGGAAAAGAAAAAGAAAAAGAAAAAGAAAAAGAAAAAGAAAAAGAAAGCACATTCCAGAAGAACGGTGGATGGCACTCTTCAGGGTGAGGTGGTAGGGTGGTGGGGATGGCCCTGTCCTTCGAAAGTCTCAGGNTCCTGCTGAAGGATTCTGGGAAAGCTCTAACGGAAGGGAACCAGTTCTGGGTTGGATGCTGTTTTTGTAGCAGGATTAGGAGAAGCAGGGATTTACTAGGGATTGGGGACTGACGTGAGGTGAGGGCAGTGTAGCAACAGGGTATCCCCAGTAGTAGATGGGTGGGGATAGCAAAGCAGGGCCGAGGGCCTCATTGGTAACAAAGCAGTGGTCTCACAAAGAGGAGGTCATGATAGCAGTTTATAGGGGCTGCATGGCCTTGGTAAAAATGTTTCCTGTTCCTTGCAGTCGGCTTTATCTGTGTCTGTCCTCCCAGCTTGATTCACAGCAAGGGTGCATTTTTATTTTTCAGTCCAAGCTGATTTTCAGTCTTTCAGTTCCAGACAGATTTTACTCTTTCACATCTACAAACCCAATTCTAATGTAATTCTCCTGTTTGTTATATAGCTTCTAAAAATAGCTGTATCTGTTAATAACCAACTTTAGTTTGACAATCCAACAGAAAACTAGTGTGAATTTATGCAGTTGTCATTCAAAATTATGCTATGAAGACATGGATTAATGACAAGAAAATTCAGTGTAAGAATGTTTTAGATTTGGGGTTTGATTTTTCAATATAAAGGAGATGAGTTTCAATATAAAGAGAACATGAAACATTGGAGGCGAATTCTAACATTTGACCCAATATGCAGCCAGGGTATTTGCAGGAGTTGGAGCTGGGCCATGGGTAGGAGTGGGAGAGGAGGAACCCCCAAAAGGTGAAGAATTGAGCACTTAATATCATGTCCTCCTTGCACTACCTCGTTTACACAGCTTGCTGTTGGAGTAACACTGATTTTTCCAGCACTACTGTCACGATGCTTCCTACTGGTTTTCCTTCCCTTAGCCTTAAGGACCTTTGGAAACAGGGCACTCCTAGGAAGTAACAGGCTCAGAGGAAGCAATTCATTCTCCCGTTTTGTCCTGCCTTCCTCTCTCCCATCCTTCTACTCTGGCCTCCCCCTCCCAGCCCTCCAGCCCCCCCTCTTCCCTGCTCCAAGCTACATTTCCACTTACTCTTCCCCAGCCCCTTCCCAAGGGGAAAGAGTGGAAAGAGTGGAAAATAAATGCATGCAAAGAAAAATCAAGGGTGATTTTGCTATGTAAGAGAGAAATGGTTAGGTCAGTGGACAAGAATCCCCAAGGCAGCTGCTGAAATGGGAACTCAGGCAACGCAGAACTGCATGTTTCAAGTGCGGGCCTAGAGGTTAGATAAAGTCCACATAAAACTCCTAGGGAGAGAAAAGCATTTGCCCAGGAGAAGAGTATGGAAAATGAGTGAAACAATCTGTAAATATGCCTACACTGAAACTAAGGGGTAGAACATTGGGATGGGGAAGAATGGACTCATTCTACTGACAAGGAATCTTAGTAAATGAAAAGGGAAAGAAATAGAATTATCCTCTGGGAAATACAGGCTCTCTGGGAGATCAGCATTTTGAAAGCATAACTTGATAGACAAATGATCTTAAAATGTGATCTACACAATAGAAAACAGAATGGAAGAGGCAGTGGAGGGGAAACAATGACAATCTGAGTGTATAGTCCTCATAATGTTTTGTTATTTAGTATTTGTGGAGTTTCTGTTGTTTGATGGTGAGGAGAAAAATCATGAAAGCTGAATTAAATCAGTGATGAAAGATGTGCAAAGATCTTACATATGTCTTTGTTAGACATTATAAACATTTGTGATTTCTGGTTGTAGCTGAAAGGGAAATCCATACTTCTTTTTGTGAAATAAACATTTTTCAACATTTTTTTCTGTCAGGGGGAGGGGAAGGAAAACATGAGGATTGACTAACTGAATGGTAAAAATACTTGCCTCAGCACCTGTTGAAGCATGAACTTAGAGAATTTGCTTTTTCAAGTTTGCATGAACAGAGTTGGAAAGTGATGTTAAAGAAATAAGAATGTTGTTAGCTAATTTGTGACTTATGTGTGTATAGATAATATGTGGAATCCAAGAAAAAAGTAAAGTTGAAACATTCTAGTTCAATTTACCTATCTTTAAGTATTTTTCCTCAACATCAAAGGAATGTAACTAAAATCCATGAATTACAGACAAGAATGGTAAGACTTATAAAAGGAAACATTTTTTTAAATACTTGAAATAGTCATCGAGATAGTCATGAAGAAATATTACTTACTTGCCATAAAGTACAAATGTCTACCATAAGCAGAGAGAAAAAACACTTAGCTAAACTTTTGACATAGATGAGAAAACATTTTTTAGATATTTAAAAATTAAATATGAACAACTTGATATTTGAAAAAGTGATTGACAAGAGTTAGTCTATAGCAGATTAGGCATTTAAATTTGCTGTTATTGAATTACATTTGACTCATGAAAATCGATTTCATGTGATTCAAATTAGAAGGTGATTTATAAGTATTTATTGAATGCATATAGAATAATATGCAATTTTGCCTTTAAGGAGGAAAGTTTTCATTGATCTTTATAAACACTCATCCCAAGTTAATCATAAAAGTAAAGTAAAATAGCCTTGAATAATTTCACAACTGTCGAGGGCAAACAGAATAGAGGAGTAACCATGGTAGGAACTAAATGGGACACAATTTTTCCTGATGGCTTTGGAACACCTTTTCCCTCGTGCACTATGTTCACAAACAATGACGAAAGCCTTAGATATTTATAGAACATTTTACGGTCTTCCTGGTCTCTTATGAGGTTAACCTCTTTATCAGTAAGTAATTTCTGATATGGAATTTTAATACTATTGAACACTTGGAAAACACATTTCTGAAAAATTATTTTGAGAATAAAGCCATTCTGTGTATAAATATCTGAAATGAGCAGTTATAACGGCATCTCAGGGGAAGTTTGAGATCTTTTTCTCCGGAGCAGCCAAACAGCTTTTCAGCAGCATGTCCCAGGGGCTATACTGAGGAGCTGAAATTTCCCTGGAGAATGTAATAAGGGTAAAGACTGAATTTTTATTTTGGCTTGGGAAGAGACAAAAGTTCCTTCTGGAGTTTTAAGAATTCAACTTAAATTAAAAGTCAGCCATTTCTGCCTTAAACAATGCTTAGGTTGCTGAGGGGAGTACAAGTATATTTCAGCAGGAGGAAGACATTTATAAATAAGGCAAAATAAAAAACCTGTTTTCCTACCCCCAAGTTTTCATTGTCATCACAAATACCCAGGATATCTTTCTTTTCTTTTCCTATAAAATAATGTATTTTCTTTGTTTTTATTGGGTTCATATCATTAAATGTACTGCAATGTGACTTTTTGTTCTCATTTTTACTTGCCAAATTCCATTTTGTCTCAAAAGTTGGCAATAAATAGAAGAACGTGGGCCAAATTTATCATTCACAAATAATCACAGTAATAAAAATCATTTTTTACTTGAACTATACTTGGTAGTTTCCCCAACACTTAGCTGTATGATTGTCTCATTTCATAAAGTCCTTTGAGGTGTGTATGGCACTGGATCCCACATCCTTTTGACCTGTGAGGAAACCAAGGCACATATTAGTTAGTGATGAGCTCAAAATAGAGAGCAATGTTATGATGAGTAGTTTTCTGGTGCCTAGTCTCAAATTCTGAACCACAGGCTATCCCATGATTCTCCTGTGCCCGGGGCACCTGTGGCAGGAGTTTAGCTAGAAATTCTGGGCCCTTCATTAATAAATCTGAAAAGAACATCTTTCCCCGGAAAACTCAGGGGCCATGTGAATGACAGGATGAGAAGAAGCTACAAATGAGGCATGCTTGACTCTGCTCTTCTCCCCACAGCCTCCCTGCAGACCAGAGAAACACAAGTCATTGGTTGTCAATCCACTAAAAGACGGATTTTGAGCAAAAGGTACTTTCTACAGCCTCACGAGATTTAGCTGAAATGAGGAATATAAATATGGTATCCAGTAGCTGAATGAATAGTTGGTTGAATTATGTCCTCCACTTCTTTGACTTTCACACTTTTCTCTTGGGAGCCCTCCAGCATCCAGGCCTCCAAACCTTTCCAGGGCTCCTTTGAGCTAAACCTATGCCCTGCGGCTATTTTTGTGTGTTTTTGGTTTTGTTTTTTTAGGGAAAAGAGAAAGGACATTTTTGAAGTGATGTGTGATCTAAAGTAGCAATTGTCAATCCTGACATTTAAAACTCACCTCACACGGGGTCCCACCCCAGAGATTCTGACTGAATTGGACCCAAGTAACAACATTTTTTTTAAAGCCTGCAGAAGATTTTAATGTGTAGCTGGAGCTGAGAATCACTATTCCCAGGAAATCATCATAGACATATTTTAGAGACGCTTGAAAGAAAAGATCAGAGGGCAATGCAATACTATCTGCCTTTAAAACTTTATAAGACCACATATTAATAGGGTGCCTGGGTGGCTCAGTTGGTTAAGTGTCTGACTCTTGGTTTCAGCTCAGGTCATGATCTCGGGGCTGTGAGATTGAGCCCCATGTCAGGCTCCATGCTCAGTGAGGAATCTGCTTGAGATTCCCTCTCTCCCTCTTTCTCTGCCACTCCCCCTACTCACATGGGCTCGCTCTCTCTCATTCTAAAATAAATAAATAAATAAATAAATAAATAAATAAATAAATAAAATCTTTAAAAAATAATTAAAATAAAAGAACATATATTAAAAGAACATACATACTGAGGAAATGCCAATTTTGAAAAAGGTTTCAGGGTTGTGATAGGACTATTAATACATACAGATTTTTAACTGGGTGGACTCAACTCTTCTGTTCGAGAAAGCTAAAGAGAAACAAACTTGACAAACTATGCTCTGATAGAATGGAGATCTGATCCAGTCAAGGCAGGTAAGAGACATAAAAGAAACTGAAAAGGCAGAAACGGGAGAGAAAAATCTATTGGAAAGGGTGATGTTCAGTTTCTAAAATCTGAGTTGGACCAAAAATATGAACCAAGAAGTTGGAGATGTTGATGAAATGGAACCCATGGTGAGAGCCTTGTAGCTCAAGATAAATATGTCACTCTGATTATGGCATCATATTTCCTAGTATTTCAGGGTATATTTCTTGCGAGATGAAATACTGACTCTTATTTCTTTCCTGTCTTAGAGAAGGAAAAGCAAAAGTCATTATTAATTTAATTGCTTTTTCCTAGATCGCTTGTAATACTTGGCAGCAGGGCATAGTAGGAATAATAAATATATACTTGGGACTCAATCAGTCCTAGAATCACACCCTGACTCAGGCCATTTATTGTAGTGAGAAAGGATCTTGAAATATTTAATTGTGTGCATCTCTTTCTTGTCTACACCTCCTGAGAATTCTAATTGCCTTAGAGGAATTAGGTTGAGCAGAGAGGTAAAGAGAAAACACGGCTAATTTAAAAATAACTTTTACTTTCATAAAGTAGAAGAGAGAATAAAAAGAGAAGGCTGTCGGGGATCAGAATGCAGGATTATCTGCCATAACCATTTGTCTCTTCTGCGGGAGAAATGACAAGAAGGTGGCCAGTCTTGAGGAGAAGAGTGGAAGGAAAAGAGTGGTGGTCTCCTTGTAGGAGTACTGGAAAGAAGTCTTCCGGGGGAACTGGTATACCTGTCATAAGAAAGAGACACTGTAAAGAGATTTTAAAAAAGATTTGCTTGGACCTTCCTGCAGAGATTCTGGTGAGAAATGAGAGTGAAGTCTGAACGTGTGTGCACACATTCTGGAAGTCTCCCAGATGGTTTTCCATGCAGCCAGTATCCTGTAGAGCATGTTGCCTGGCTCAAAGTAGGCGCTCAATATCTGTTGGTCTCTCTCTTTTCACCTTTTCATTATTCCCACCATTAGCTGCATGCCTCATCAAGTCAAATCCATATCACTGCACAAATGTCCGCTCTGGTTTCCAAAACTTTAATTTTGCAGGATGAAATTATTGCTTTTACTTTGTCCTCACCATGAGTGAAAACCACTGATGAGTTTACTCTAGCTTTTGAAATAAAATCTCATATCTCTAGAGTTTAATATTTTCAAAAAACTTTTACTGACCATAACAAACCCTTCAAATTCTCTGCCCTAGGTAAATTCAGCTACATAAAACTCACCATAATAGGCAATGTCTTTGTTTATCCAATTAATAGTTTTCATTGTTTTTAAACTCTTTTTGTGCCAACTGCTTTACATATGTAATCTCATCAATCCCCCAAGCAACCACAGAGTAGGAGAGCAATGTTATTTTAGTGATATCTGTTTTGTAGATTTTTTAGGAGAAATAACTGTGGGGTGCCTGGTGGCTCAGTCGGTTAAGCGTCTGACTTTGGCTCAGGTCATGATCTTGGGGTCCTGGGATCGAGCCCTGTGTAGGGCCTCATGCTCAGCAGGGAATCTGCTTGTCCCTCTCCCTCTCTCTCTCTGCCCCTCCCCCTGTTCATGCTCTGTCTCTCACAAATAAATAAATAAAACTTTAAAGAAGAAAGAAAGAAAAGAAAAGAAAAGAGAAGAGAAGAGAAGAGAAGAGAAGAGAAGAGAAGAGAAGAGAAAAGAAAAGAGAAAAGAAAAGAAAAGAAGCGAAGCGTGCTTTGGGCCTTTTGAAGCCTTGTTCCTCAAAGTGTGGTCTGGTCTAGCAGCATCAGTATCACCCCTAGAATTGCAGATTTTTGGACTTCACCCTAGACCTACTGGATCTGAAAATTAGAAAGGGCAGTTTAACAATATCTTTGGTGGTTCAATGACACATTTCAGTTTAAGAAATACTGCAAGTTTAAGTGCTCAGCTAGTTTAGCTAACACTGTATGCTCTGCAGTCTGTTGATTGAAGACAAGTAGTGTTCATACTGGAAACAAGGGACTCGTGGTCCCACTGCAGTATATAAATTAAAAAATATTCATAATGTGTATTTACTATGAAGGAAAACTACACTGTTTTTTGGGTTTCTTTGTTTTTTTGTTTTTAATTTTTTTTTATTATATTATGTTAGTCACCATACAGTACATCCCCGGTTTCCGATGTAAAGCTCGATGATTCATTAGCTGCGTATAACACCCAGTGCACCATGCAATACATGCCCTCCTTACTACCCATCACCGGTCTATCCCATTCCCCCACCCCCCTCCCCTCTGAGGCCCTCAGTTTGTTTCTCAGAGTCCATAGTCTCACATGAGAGACTACACTGTTTTTTGTTTATCGTATCACCCCATTAGACACCACCACCACCAACAAAACTGCT
Source organism: Ursus maritimus (assembly GCF_017311325.1). Classification (NCBI taxonomy): domain Eukaryota; kingdom Metazoa; phylum Chordata; class Mammalia; order Carnivora; family Ursidae; genus Ursus; species Ursus maritimus. The sequence goes on from NW_024423897.1 coordinate 28,130,908, forward strand.
AGCTTAACTCACTGACCCATGTCTGGACAAACAACTTAATGATCCATTAGATGAAGTCTGAGGAATTTCCAGATGAAGGATCACTACACTTGATTAGTTTTACAACTACTACATTAAGGACAGTCATTGGAAACTACCATTACTACCTTTTAAAGAAAATACAAGGGGAAAGCTCATAGCAACAGAGCCTCATTCTTACTTGGAGACTATACTGAAAAACAAATTTGATCAGTGAATTTTGCTCTTTCATTCACCTCATCAAACAGTAATATCAATCTCACAATGAACATGCTTAATACAGCTTTTAATCTGACCTTGAGAGACATATGTGCTTGATAATAGTAATCTTATTTCAGCACTCATTGATGTCTATAGCCTTTTAAAAAATACAATGGAAACCAAAATCTTTGATTATAAAAATTAACTGCGGGCCATAGTACTTTTGCAACCTTTTTAAAAGATCCAAAGAATAGACGCCGTTTCTGAGTTTGACTACAAATTGCTACACAACCAAAGATCACTAAAATAAGTATCTCAGAATTTCCATACACATCTCTATCTAAAATGATAATAATAATATAATAATTATTTTATTATTTAGTTTAACCACCTGTTATGGATGAATATTTGTGTCCCCCACCCCAAACTCTAATGGTAATGCTGTAACTCCTAAGGAAGTAATTAAGATAATGAGGTCTTAAAAGTGGGTCTTTTATATGGTAAAATTTGTGTTTTTATAAGAAGAGACACTAGAGGGGCACCTGGGTGGCTCAGCCAGTTAAGCGTCCAACTCTTGATTTCGGCTCAGGTCATGATCTCAGGGTCATGGGATTAAGCCCCATGTTGGGCTCTGTGCTCGGTGGAGAATCTGCTTGAGATTCTCTCCCTCTCCCCCTTCCCCACTCTCTGTCTCTCTTTCTTTCTCTCTTTAATATATATTTATATATATATATATATTTTTTTTTTTAAAGAGACACCAAAGAGCTTATTCTCTCTCTCTCTTTCTCTCTTTCTGCCAAGTGAAGACACAATGAGAAGGTGGCCTCCTGCAAACCAGGAAGAGAGTTTTCCCCAGAAATTGACCCTGTTGGACTTAGATCTGGGACGTCTAGCCTCCAGAACAGTGAGAAAATAAATTTCTGTTGGGTAAGCTACCTAGTTTATGGTATTTTGTTATGGTAGCCCAAGCAGCCCAGTTACCAATTTTCCCTACTGCCAACATCATACGGAGAACCTAGCGAAGTATAGGTAATATCATTGATGGGGAGCTCTAACTTTTAGCAAACATGCGAACCCACAGTTCTGTTCAAATCTCTGAAGAAGTTTCCCAGAGTCCCTGCAAGTGACCAGGTACTTTATAAGAATATATTTCAGAATCTCACCAAACATAATTTTTAACAAGTTTACTTACCTGGTTTCACCTCTCATGGATGATTAATGAAAGAATGGAAAATCCTACAAATGTGGTAAATTTGGGCATGCCTGGTGCTATAGAGGTTGGCAGACTTTTATTTAAGAGGAAGAGACACAAAGTCTAAAATATAGTCCTAGTACTTTACTTTAATGATGGTGTTCATCAACAACCACTGAGACTATATGAACATACATAGATTACCCTTGGTTTAAAAGGCAAAAATGAGATGTCTTCAGTAATGATCCCATCTAACATTACAAAAACTCCATAAGGGTGGGGACCATGTTCTCTGCTGTGCCACAGGGTTAGCCCAGTGCCTGGCAAACACAGTAGGCTTATATAGAATTACACTTCCAGAATGAATTATGAAACCAACACAGTGATGCATCTTGGAGCTGTAAGTCTTAGTTACCTGGAAAATTTGCTTATGTATAATGCAAATCTCAGGTCCTGATATTTAGTTGTATTTCTAGAAGGAGTAGTTCATTTTTAGAATGTCAACACTAAAGAATTGTTAACAAGGTTTATACACCATTATTTCCTTGTATATTCTTTATTGAGTGCACACAGTAGAAATATATACAATATAAAATTCTAAGTGTTCCTTCTATTAAGTTCACTAACTAGCCGATGTTTTCCCTAGTGGCAAACACAATTCCTTGTTTCTTTTTCATTCTTTCCTAACTACTATTAAATGCAAACAAATTTAATTTTATTTAATTCAGTAGTGTTTAGGGGATATTGCCTTGAAAAAGCAGGTGTTCTTTTTTTATAAGGTAAACTTGTTGTAATTAGAATAATTTGCATCCCACAGATGAAATGCTGTCCAAAATTCAATGATCCAGAAGTGTTCTTTGAACATTAAAGTAAAAATGTGTATTGTTGTTCTTTCATTACTCCCTAATGAAATTGGACTTGGCAGGATCAGAGTCTGAAATAATGCCAAGTTTATTCCCAGAGTTTGCAATCAGAGAGCAGACTGTGCTAGAAACCATGGAGGCAGTATCATGAGTGGTTATTGGGCCAGTGTTGGGTATTTACCAGGGACTGGAGAGAAGAAAGGGTAAGAACATTTATTAATCAGTAATAATCAATGCAATGTGGTAAAAGGATTCCTGGACCCTGGTTCAACACACCTGACATACTTTCCTGACTTTCTTTCTGAAGATGCTTTACCTTGGAAAATTGCCTTCACTTCTCTAGGAAATATGTCCTTATTAATAAAATAAAATTTCAAAGATTTCTTGCAAAACTAATATTTGATAATTCTCTAAGGGCTGGCCATAGGTTTTCTTAACCATTAAAATATCTTCATTAACTATAAGGTGTCATAGAAACTAAAGTATTATTATTGTGGTTGGACACAGGATCAATGAGGTTTTAAACTGGTGTTGAATATGAGCACAAATATAACCTTATAGCCAGCTTGAGCTGGAGGATGTATCAGCATCCCCTGCTTCCAGTTGACCTCCAAAGATTTTAGGGTTTCTTTATTCAGGCTTTTAGGATTTCTGGATCTAGGTTTTCACCAGAGCAGGCTGATTTTTCTTGGCCTGAGAAATGTTTGTTATATTTCGCATGACTCTGAGTGCATGCATCTGTATGTGTGGATTTTTTAGCTACAATCAACAGCAATAGAATCTTCTTGAATGTTATGCTCTAATATTAGGAAGCGATAGATCCAAAACAGTTATGTCAGACAAACCTGAGATTTCAGCCCTGAATCTTTCAACTACTTGCTTTGATTTAAATATCAGTGTTTTCATCTACAAAGATACGTAATAAATAGTAACTTTCCAGAGTTGATACAAAGATTAAATGAGATAATTCATTTAAAATGTTTAGCTCAGTGCCTGATAGCAAACAAAAATGTAATTCGATCTTGTTATATTTATTACAATAATGTTCTGGTAGATCAGATAGTTTTCTTTCTTTTTTCAGTGTGCTTGGAGGTTGTCCCATAAAGCTGATTTTGGTTTTCAGTTGGGTAAGAATTTAGTTGTTGGAAACATATCATAGAAGCTTCATTGACGTTCATATTTCATTCCCTTATTTCATTTTTTAAATAACAGCTTTATTGTGGTAACATTCACATACCATATAACTCACCCATTTAAAGTGTACAATTCAGTGATTTTTATTATATTCAGAGTTGTGCAACCATACCGCAATCAATTTTAGAAAAGTTTAATCACTCCGAAAAGAAACCCCATGCCCATTAGCAGTTACTCTCGTTAATTTCATTTTGTCTGTAAAAGTGAAGGAAAGGTCATTTTCCAACTAAGACTGCTCTTGAATAAATGAGCGTCAAATAAATGAGCAGTAGATGAAGGGAGAGTATAAAATGCAAATAAGCCTGAGAACAAAATACAAATATTTTAACAAAAATGAATGCAATAAAATTCAATGGGTCCTGTTTCAAATCTGTAGGGTAATGTGAAAAAGAGTAACTGTGAAAAAGAGTACATTTTCTTTTGATGAATCATACTCATCCTATTATTTTTGGCAATCGTCACAAAAGCAGTTATTTTTCTTGACTTAATGTTCTTCTGGGAGTATATCTCTAAAAAATCATTCAAATTAGGGGGGAAAATGTAAGAGCTCTAATTATGGTGAGGATGTAAAAAACATGAAAGACCTTCACTCCCACTGACACAAGTTACCCAAGACACCAAACATTGATGCTTCTGTTCGAAACCACCTTTCCACGACAATCCTGTTTCACAGGCACAAATATATCTAAAAGAACACTCTGACTTGATGCAGTAGGTGAGGTTGGGGTCAAGACAGTGAGCCGCCCCGGGAACAATCTTGGCTTGCAGTGAGAGAAACTTGCCCGACTTTTTAAACCTTTGAGCTGATGTGAGGACTTTGAGTTTGAGGAAGTGGGAAAGGCAAAGAAAATGCCTAGTTAATTCTCTTACCTGAGTATTTCACTGAGTAATCAAATCCTGGACCAGGAAATTGAGAGATTGCATTATCTTGCAATCTCAGTTTAAAAGTCTCTTCTTTTCCTTGTTTCCTGATCTCAGAAATCCTGCAGTCTTCAGACACAAAGTTGTGTGGTCTCGCTGTCCTATCGTCCTACGGTGACTGGAAAGAGTGATAAGTGCTGGCAGGAGTGGGGAGCAACTGGAACACCTATATATCGCTGGTTGGAATGCGAAATGGTATGCTTACTTTTGAAAATGGTCGAATACGTTCTTATAAATATGCATCTACCCTGTGACTCAGAAATTGTACTCTTAGGTATTTATCCAAGAGAAATAAAAAACTATGTCCACAAAAAGACTTGTATAAGGGTGTTGACAAAGGTTTATTCATAATCTCCTAAATTGGAGGCAACCCAAATGTCCTCCAACACGTGAAGGAATGAATGAATTCATACCGTGGAATACTACTCTGTGATGCAGAGAAACAATCTATTGGTACAGATGACCACACGGATGAACTTCAAAAATATTATGCGGACCTGAAAGAGCCAGACACTGAAATAAATACTGTATGATTATTTATATCTCATCCTAGAATAGGCCAAACTAAAATGTGGTGATCGCAAGCTGGTAAGTGACCTCGGGATGGGGAATTGTGGGGAGGATGTGATTGACTGCAAGGGGTTCAAGGGAATTGTAAGATGTGTGAAAATATTTTATATCTGTATTGATGGTTATATGGAAGTGTACATTTGTTGAAACTCATTGAGCTGTATAATTAAATCTGTGCATTTTATTATATATAAACTATATCTCAATAAAATTGATTTTTAAAAAGGAAAATGTACTTGCAAATTCAAATAAACCGTTCTTTGCTGGAAAATATTCATTTTAGTGTTCCCTAATACAATAAGACAAAGACATTGAACCAAACTATATAACTAGCAGTTAAGCAATGGCAGAGTCAAATTAAGGTATCTCAGTGCTGAATAACATTATTCAGGGCAGTTAAATGTCTAATTTTATTAGAATATTTAATAATATTTGTAATATTATTATTCAGAATGACATTAGTCAGGGCAATTAAATTTCTAATTATTAAGACTGAGTAGCACATGGCAAAAAGTTTAGATATATACATAACCATTTAACTAGGAAACAGACTAAAATACTGGAATGTTATGAATTGCTGACATTAAGATTAATGGGGTGTGTAAATCTAAGCTCTACGATCTTGAAAAAAATCAGTTATCATTTTTAGCTTACTCTATACTTTACTGATAACGTGCAAACAAAATAACCATAAGAAGAAGAAATAGTATTGTTAGCAAGAGTAAGGCAGTGGAATAGATCATGCATGTCTAGCTTAAATGATTACATTTGTGAAAGGTCATCATCATTCTTTCTCAATAAGAATTATGAAAGCCTTTGTGAAAATTTCACATGCTAAAATTTTTCATTTCTAGCCTTGTATTAATGTTTGTTAAATATTGTCCCCATTCATCATATTAATTACTAAGTAAAGCAAACAACATAAAGTTTACATCTCTGTGCCTTATTTTTGTGTAATAATAATATTGTTGAAGTTTTGCAAATTCTTCAGATCGTGCAACATATCAGCTTTTCGCAAGTTTAGCACCAGCAAATCTTGTGAAGAAATATCTTAATATACTACTATTCCTCAAGCTCTATAAATAATATTATAATAAAACTTTAATGAGAACAAGCCCACATCCTACAACTTAAATAAATTCATGTCTCAATTATGAACTATTTCTAGGTAGGAAATTTCAAAAATCTGAAATATTTTTAAGGGAAAATTTAGAAAATATATGTCAAGCTATGGTTTCTAGACACCATTGCTTTAATGTCATAAAACCTGCACTTCTTGGTCCAAAAATGTAAATGTAAAAAAATAACCTGCATTTCAAGTCTTCTTGGTATGGAATAAAACAATAAAGATAACAGTAATATTTGGACACACTCACAGCAGCAATTCACCCAGTCAGTGTTCTTAATACTCTCAGAAAAATAACTGATCCTGATTCCAGCTGTGTTTGTACCTCTGCAAGTAGTCCTTGCTGGGCTTGCAGGGCAACCGTGGGCGGGAGGCGAGACAGGTAACATGCATGAGTTTGATTGACACTTTGGAATTCAAGGGCACAGGTAAAGAATAATCGGGATTTGAGCTATTGAAGGAAGTCTCCGGAGTACTTAGTGATGAAATAAATTGAGGTTCAAGATTGTTCTTTCACGCGTGGCGGGGAGTGCAGCTGGATTGCGTCGCTACGGCGGGCTTTATTTACCCTGCAAAGTTAGTCGTTTGTGAAACACAATCCCTTGAAGAAAGAGAGAAAGGTAATATTTCTTCCCACAAACTAGAGCTTTCTTAAATCTAAGGTTCTGTCCTATATGTAGCCATGAATATGTCTGAATGGTTTACAGTTTAAAAAACACACGGTGGCCAGTTTTTCTATCTCTTCCAATGTATTTATTGTCTCTAAAGCTTAGGCATATTGGAAGTCCTTCTAATGTTTCATATAATTAACGTCTTTGCAACTGAAGAATCCCTGTTATTTGAATTACTTAAACATCTATCCTTAGTTACAACTTCCCCAGACAATCTTCAACTTTGCTTTGATAAAATAGATGTTTTCCTTGGATATATTTACTTTGAAAGTGAAAGAAAATGTCCATAATAAGATGTATGTAGTAAAGAACGTAGCTTTTTTTTTTTTCTTGGTATGGTAGACCTTTATAAAGAGCTGATGATTTAAAATAAAGTTTTTAGGGGTGCCTATCTGGCTTAATCAGAAGAGCATACCACTCTTGATCTTGGGGTTGTAAGTTCAAGTTTGTCTGCAATAGCAAAATTCTTATACATGGTAGAGAGGACTGAATTTCACACTAAAATCAAGAGCCAGATATGATTATTCATATATTTAACAAAGACTAACTATTGGAATTTGACTACATTCCAGGGACCATGGCGAACAAAATTAATCATGTTTTCCTGTTTTTAATATAGTCTAGCAGGAGAAGACAAACATTAATGAAATAATTTTAAAAATGACCATCTAAGTAATAATCTTGCTAAGAGCCATAAGAGAAAGCTGAATACTGTTTTAAGAATGTAGAAGTAAAATCGATTGGTCAGGTAAGAGTTTTCTGGGAATTAGTCATTGGCACTAATCTGGAGAATGAGTAGGAGGACCTAGGTGAGAGGTGTTCTAAGATGGGGTAATTGCTAGTGCAAGAGATTCAAAAACCTAGAAGTCTTGAGTGGCTGTAGCTCCGAGGGAGGGGGAAAGTGAAATCAGATACGGCCGAAGAGCCGGGCAAGGAGAACTAGCAGGGCCTCGTAGCCTGCATTGGGGGTTTGGATTTTCTCCTAAGACAAGTGGGGAAACATTAAAGTATATTAAGCAGGAGAGGGGCATGATCATATGTAATGATCAAGACGCATTGTGGGTTTTGTGCGCAGAACAGAGAGGAAAGGGAAAGGGTGACGTGACCATTTAGGAAGCAATTACAGTTGTCAGGGTGGAACACTGAGAGTAGCTTTGACTGGGATGATGTCATTGGAAATGGACGGAAGGGGATGGATTTGAAATACATTTAAGATGTATAGTTAGTAAGATTTGAGGATGATTTGGGTATGAGGGCTGAAGGAGGAGACGCAGATGAAAAGTGTCTGGCTTGTGAAATTGGGTAGAGGGCGATGCCATTAACCAAGCTAATGAGTCCTGAAAGAGGACCAGTTCATGAATTTAGCTTTAGTTTTTTGTTTGTTGGATGACTTCAAGGCAAGTAAGTGAAAATATCTAGAGGGGGGAAAAGATATATTGATCTAAAGCAAAAAGAGATGTCTGTGCTAAAGGGGTAAATTTGGGAGTGAGTTCGTGGAGATAGTAATTGAAATCTTTGGCAGGAATGAAATTACTGAGAGAAAGCATATAAAGGAGAAAGGCCATTCCAGCCTTGAAATATTTAACGTGTGGGTAAGGGAGAATAAACTTGACAAAGAATTTGAGTAGCTGCAGCCAGCATATGAGAAGAAATCTGGGAGTAAATAGTACCCATGAAGCCAAGGGAAGACAGAAGTGGTCAACAGATATAAATGCTACAAGTGGATTAAATAAAATGAGGTTGAGAAGCTTTTGCATTAATAGTTTAAAGGGCAGAGGATGGAGACTGAGGAGTGAACATGTGGGGAGGAAATGAAGACCACAAATGTGGCTAATGTAGTCCCGGAGTTGGGCTGTGAGAAGCTACATAGAGAGGGACGTAAGAGTGAGGTTTATCTGTTTGGTTTGTGTTCGTTTGTTTTGATTAGTTTTAAATATAGTAAAAACATGAGGATATTTAAAGTGATGTGGTTGTGGCAAGGAGGAAGGATAATTGGTAGTGTCAGTTCCCCAAGAAGGCAAAAGAAGAGTTGATTCAGAGCACCAGTGGAGGGACTGGGCTCAGTTCCTTTACTCTACTTTGACAGGAAAGAACATGAAGTAGGACACAAGACTGTTGGATTTATTTGGGGGAAATTGAAGTAGATTCAATCCAATGGCTTTTTTTTCCTTTTTTTTTTTTTTTTTTTTTGTGAAGGAGGGAGGCAAGATTATATCTGCATGTTTAGTGTTAGACTGAGTTTCCTACCTTTAAAATGGAATGTTTTGAGGATTGGTTGGTTTAATGAATATGAAAACATCATGACAAACTGAAAATGTTGTTTACACTAATTATTTTCATTACAGAAATTCCACTGTAAATTTGGATACTCTTACATATTTTTAACAATCAGGGAGGTCTTTTTAGTTTGTGGCATTGTTTCCAAATTCTTCATCAGATAAATAACATATTTATTATCTCAAAATATTGTGAGAGTAAAAAATCTATATAAAATATATTATTTTATTAAAAATCACAACATAAATTCAGTATTTTATTTTACTTATGTGAAGTGAGTTTAATATTCATTCAGTAGGTATTAAATCAATCTCTTATGGTACTTTATTTTTTGGGTGGAAAGTCAAGGTGTCGTGTAAAGTGTCTAGGAGTAATATCTATTCTTCTCAAACTAATTCAAAAAATAGGGGGGAAAACTTATAAGTTCATTTCATAAGGATAGCATTACCCTTATACCCAAACCAGATGAAGACACTACAATTAAAGTACAGGCCAATATCTCTGATGAACATAGATACAAAAATCCTCAACAAAATATTAGCAAACCAAATTCAATAATACATTCAAAAAAGTCATTCACCAAGATTAAATGGGATTTATTCCAGGGATGCAAGTTTGGCTCAATATTCGCAAATCAATCAACGTGATACATCGCATTAAGAAGAGAAAGAATAAAAACCATATAACCATCTCAATAAATGCAGGAGCAGGTTTGACAAAGTGTAAGAGTTGTTCACGATAAGAATTCTCAACAAAGTAGATTTAGAGGGAACATACCTCAACATAATAAAGGCTGTATATAAAAAACTCACAGCTAACATCATACTCAATGGTAAAAAGCCAAAAGCTTTTTCTCTAAGATCAGGAACAAGACAAAGATGTCCACGCTTTCCACTTTTACTCAACATAGCACTAGAAGTCCTAGTCATAGCGGTGGGGCAAGAAAAAGCAATAAAATAGGGGCGCCTGGGTGGCTCAGCCGTTAAGCGTCTGCCTTTGGCTCAGGGCGTGATCCTGGTGTTCTGGGGTCGAGCCCCACATCAGGCTCCTCCGCTAGGAGCCTGCTTCTTCCTCTCCCACTCCCCCTGCTTGTGTTCCCTCTCTCGCTGGCTGTCTCTCTCTGTCAAATAAATAAATAAAATCGTTTTTTAAAAAAGCAATAAAATAATTCAAATCAGTAAGGGAAATAAAACCATGAATATTTGTAGAATACATGAACACCATATATAGAAAACCTAAAGACTCCATCAAAAAACTGCTAGAACTGATAAATGAATTCAGTAAAGCTGCAGGATACAAAATTAATATACAGAAAAATACCTCATTTCTACACACGAGAAATTAAGAAAACAGTCCCATTTACAATTATATCAACAAGAATAAAATACCTAGGAACAAACTTAACCAAGGGGGTGAAAGACTCCAAAAACTATAAAACATTGATGAAAGAAATTGAAGATGACACAAATAAGTGGAAAGATTCTATGCTCATGGACTGGAAGCACCACTATTGTTAAAATGTGCATACTACTCAGGGCAATCTACAGATTTAACGCAGTGCCTGTTGAAATACCAACAGCATTTTTCACAGAACTAGAACAAATAATACTAAAATTTGAAAAAATAGAGTGAGAAATATTTATGAAGCCTATTGTAAGCAAACTCTGTGCCTTGCCATATCCCCTAGGTTCTTAGCTTTGTCACGCGTACTGGTAGACTTCCAAAGACAGCATGCACATCTCTTGGTCTGAAGGTTTTCTCTGGCAATGTGAGGCTGTTCTGCTGGTACACAGTGGCAGTCTGAAAGTCCTAGGAAATGTACACCCCTCTGAACAGGCACAACTAATGGAAGACAGTGTTTCAATACCCCAGCTCCCTTGCCATTCAGTTTGAATAAGGTATACGTTCTACACGGACTCCCAGAGCCAACAATAGTAACTTGCCTAATAAAGCACCCTGTTATTGTCTTGTTATGTCATTTTGCTATTAAGTTTGTCTTCATTCCCTGTTTTACTTCCTTACTCTGCTACCAGTGTTTCCTGAGGTCATCTCCCATCTAAACTATTTATACTTGAATCCCTTTTTCAGGGTTTACTTGTGGGGAAACTCAAACTCAGATACAGACACATGTTCTCATATGTATTTTCTAATATAACTTAAAAATTGTAAATATGGTGGAATGAGAAGAGAACAGAAAAGGGACTTACTGCCACCACAGTGGTCCTCCTCTTACATGGGGGATATGTTCCAAGACCCCCAGTGGATGCCTGAAACTACAGATTGTACAGAACCCTAAATATATTATGTTTTTCATATACATCCATGGTAAAGTTTATAAATTAGGCACAGTAAGAGATTAACAATAACTAATAATTAAGTTGAACAATAGTAACAATATACTAAAAGTTATGTGAATAAATTTATGTGAATGTGGTCTCTCTCTCTCTCTCTCTCAACATATCTTATTGTGCTGTGCTGACCCTTTTTTTTTTTTCTTTTTTTTCTTTTTTTTAAGATTTATTTGTTTATTTGAAGAGAGACCACATGCAAGCAGGGGCTGGGAGACAGGCAGAGAGAGAGAATCTAAGCTGACTCCCTGCTGAGCACAGAGCCCAACAGGGAGCTTGATCCCACGACCCTGAGATCATGACCTGAACTGAAACAAAGAGTTGGGTGCTCAACTGACTGAGCCACCCAGATGCCCCTGCACTCACCCTTCTTGTGAAGATGTGAAATGATAAAATGCCTGTGTGATGAGATGACGTGAGGTGAGTGACAGAGGCGAGGTGACACAGCGTTAGGCTACTGTTGACCTGAGGACTCTTCAGAAGAAGGATCATTTGCTTCTGGGCCGTGGTTGACTGCAGGTAACTGCGACTGCAGAGAGTGAAAATGTGGCTAAAGGGGGACTACTGTATTTTTAGGAAAATTAATCTTATGTCCACTGTGAACATAAAAGCACTCTTGGACTATCTGAATTCACCTATATAAATTAAAAAACAATGAAAATTCTATGTGTGCTTTTCCATCAACCTAAAAAAATGTTTTAACTACCATGTGGTGTATACATTCAGTCAAAACTATTTCTTGCCCACCTACTAGATCCTAAGTACAGTGCTAGGTTGTGAGGATAAAATGGTGAAGAAAATTGATAAGGTCCCTTTTTACCTGTGGACCTTATAGCGCTCTCTGTAACAGTGGTTATAAATTTATCCTCGCTCAATGTCAAACTGTGACCGATGGTATGAAAGGAAGTGTTGAGACCTAGATGTGCGTGTGACAGAGGGAACTGATCTGAGAGTTCAAGGACGAAAGTTTTTTATTCACACATGAAGCAGGGTTTAGCTAAAGGATGGTGAACACATTTCAGCAAAAAGAGGCAACCCAGAGGTGAGAACCTGGGGACTGTGGAACTTTGGAAGAACTAGAAGATGTTCACTGTGGCCAGCATGCAGAAACAAAGGAGAACCAGCTACTTGAACCTTTCTTTTAGGCTCCAGGAAGATTTTGTTAAGGAATTTGACCTTGGGAAACCATTAGAGGTTTTCAGTTGGGAGGTAAAATAAGATTTGTAATTTTAAACAATCTAGAAACTATTGGAAAACACACAAATTATATCAATGTCCAAGTAATTTGGACTAAAGCTCAAGTCCAAATCACTAGAAATGTGAAACTATTTTTAAGTATCTTGCATTGACCTGACTATTTAACATGTTGAGATTGCAAAGTGTTTCAAATGTTTACCGGAGAGTAGTTATAAAAGCATAACACGAGTAGCCTGTCACAGTGTCAGGACTGTTCTCTGTTTCACGTTCAAAGCATCCTCATTCACATTCAGGTATATACCGAGAGAGTGCTGGCCAACAGCTTCTCGATTAGCAAAAGTTAAAGCAAAGTAAAAAGCCCGATGGCCAAGTCGGATTGAGTGCACGTATTTGTTACATAGTTGTTACAGTCTCTGTGCTGTGTGTTCTTAATGTTGAAAACAATTCAGAATAGATGAAGTATGACATCTTTCCCTTTACTTCTGAATTTCAAAGCTACCATTTTGTCAAAGTTATGACTGCCTTCATTCTGAGACAGAGCCTGAGCAGCTGAAGAAAATTCTATAAGTTTTAAACTTTTATGAAATTACCAGTTACCTTTCTAATTGTCCCCCCCCTTTTTTAAAGATTATTTATTTACTTATTTATCAGAGAGAGAGAGCACAACTGGGGGAGCGGCAGGCTCCCTCCTGAGCAGGGAGTCGATCCCAGGACCCTGAGATCATGACCTGAGTCGAAGGCAGACACTTAACCGACTGAGCCACCCAGGGATTCCTTCCCCTTCTTCTTCTCTATTTCCTCCTTCATTCTCTAGGCACTTTCCTTGTGTAATTTTCCCATTGAGCCACAAAGAGTAGATATAGCTAGACTTTCAGAAGTCTTCAGAGGAGCTCTGTGTTTAAAGATAGCTATGTGCTCATTTTCTCCTCTTCAACTTTGACCCACTGTCTCACTTTGAGTCTTGTTACCCACTGGACAACTATGTCCTGCTTCATGAGTCATTGCTCTCCCGGGTGTCAAGGGAAAACCATTTGGAAGTTTGGAAGTCCAGTCAAGAAAATAGCACCATGATGTTTTCAAGCAATTATGAATACGCTGATATAAAGAAAAATGATTACTGATAAAAACAAGTAATACATTCCGAAATTGTACTAATATGGGAGGAAATACACACTTTTGATGAACGAAAAGTGAAACTGCTTTAGTGTCAGACTATCTTTTCATCTGAAGCTCTTAAAGCATTTAATAAACAGGAAAGTAATTTCAATACATACATTTCCTCGTTAAAAAAACGGTGGCAACTGTTAACATTTTAAGATTAAAGAGAGTCAATGATACAATTAGAAGGGACTAATATGTTGTAAGATATGACCAAAGTAATTATTTTTATTGCACATTGCAAATGATAGTAACCATTTTCACTGCAAATGAAAGCAGACATAAACTAAAGCTATATTAGGAATTTAAAAATTGTGAGACAACATAATGAGTAAATACATGCTGGTAAATTTGAAAATATACATGAACTAACAATTTTCTCAAAAGAATAAATGAACAAAATCAAGCTGAGGCAAAAAAAATTAAAATAATGAACAAATAAAAATTAGAAAACATATATAGACTAAAAACCATTTCATCAAGTAATTTTTCTTAAAGATTTGCTTATTTTAGAGAGAGCGCACATGGAGGGGGGCGGAAGGAGAGGGAGAGAATCTCAAGCAGGCTCCTACTCCCTGCTGAGCTCACAGAGCCTGATACAGGGCTCGATCTCACGACCCTGAGATCATGACCTGAGCAGAAATCAAGAGTAGGCCACTTAAACAACTGAGCCACCCAGGCACCCCCATTTCATCAGGTAATTTAGTGCTAATGCCAATTAATCACATTGTTCTGCTGAAGAAAAGATTAGATAGACTTCAATGTCAGGTGTCAGAAAAAACATCTACTAAAGGGAAGATTTTTCTGATCTATAACCCAAATTTGTCTAGTACCTTAAATCACAAAACCTCTTTTTAGACGTGCATAAATCTTATTCAAAAATACAATAAAAACAAGCTATGCTTTTTCAATAACTCTCTAATTTCACTTTAAATAAACAACTTATTTCATTTTCCCTCTGCAAAAATCTTAACTCCAGCCATCTTTGGAATAACCATTCTAATCTTGGCAAGAAAATGAAACATATCTTTTTTATGGTTTGCAGTCATTGACAATTAATAGAATATAGCTTCTTTTTGGTGCTTATTTATGGAAGGTCTAAAAGATCTATTTTATCTTTAATTCAGACTTCATTATGTAAGATGCTGGAAAGTTATGTAAGAAAATGCATTTGAACAAAATTTGCTTTAGTAGGCTTTGTTCACGTTGCATGGTCACAATGGTACTGCACAATGTGTTTTATTTAATTACTTTTCTTTTGTTTTACTTAGTTATCGCAATTTTCTAAGCTACACAGATATAAGTCTTGGCTTTGCACAGTATACAGACATGGGAGTGTTTTGTGAGAAATGCAGTTGGACAGGTTCCTAAAATTTTCTAAATGATTCATGTATGATAGTATAAAGGTAGCTAGATTATGGTAACTTTTTTTTCTCTTCCTGAAAATGACTATAATATTTAACTGCTGTGAAATGAAACCGTAACTTATAATGTACATGGCAAAGAAAGAAAGAAATCTGTCAAAACACACTCAGAATTGTTAAAGATATAGTGGATGTGTCTGGCTAAATGTGGTTGAGAACTCCCTTAGAAAGAAAAAAGAGCTTGAATTTTTAAGTCTAAACAGAATGATAAAAGAAAACAAAGCGTTAACTTAACCAGTCTCGCTGCCATTGTTCTGAGTATCATCCATATTCTTTATACAATCAAATGATATAAAATTTTAATAGGAAGAAAGACATTTTACTAAGAGAGGAAAATACATTTTGCTAATGGAGGAAACTAAACCAAAGAGACTTAATAAATAAATGCTTTATTGGGATACTGTAATTAGTGATGATAACAGCAATACATAAATTATGAGAGTACAGTGATTTGCTTCCTGCTAGGTTATAAAAGATGCTTTTTTAAGGGCACATTAATACCATCCCCTTAATGTAAGCTTGGGCATCAGCCCAGGTGCCATTTCTAAAAGCAGTAAGCACTTCACTAGGCGCTCTACAGAAATACCTCAGAAGTATTGCTTGAGGGGAGCTATGCATTTCTAGCGAAAGGACTCGTAGTCATTAGCAACTTTTACAGAAATCTTTGGACAACTTTCACAGGAAAGCAATGAGAATATTCACTAAGCTGCTCAGGGAAGTTAATTCCAAATGAAAGAAATGCATTTGCAATTCAAGAAATTGAAGGGTAATGCCAGTTAATCACATTTTCTATTTAAGAAAGGATAGATACACTTCAAGTTCAGAATGGCAGAAGAAACACATGTTAAAACATCCCTTCTTGTGTGCATTCTCTCTTCCTCTTTCTGAGTATATTACATACATATATGCGTCTCATCCTGCTATGTATACATGCGGATGGATGTATATATAACAGGAAGGTAGATGATGGTATAGATATAGATAGAGAATCTCCAAAGTCAGAGTAAAAAAAGTGAGGTGTCTAGATGTCTAGCTGCCAGAAACAGAGAAGGATCGTAGAGCAATGAGCCAGATTTGAAGCCATTAGGCCCATAGAGAGTGACTGTCGCCTAGAATATCCACAATGTCTAAGGCTTCACACCTGCATAGAAAGAGACGCCAAGTTTCTAGGCCCTCCATACAGTGGGGGATCAGAACTTGGAAACATCTGTGAAGCTAGAAGATGGAATGCATTAAAAGTGACAAAGGGAAATATTTCATAATGATAAAATGAACAATCCACCAAAATATGACAATTAAAACTTGTGGGCACTGAAATAGAACTTTGTAGGCTATAAAGCAAGACGGACAGAATTAAAGAGGAAAAATCCCAAATCTACAGTTCTGGAGGGACATTTTAGCCAACTAAATAAGAAATTGATAGATTGAGCAGACAAAAAGTAGGTCTTGAAATACCCAAACTTGATTTAAGAATTTTTAGCCAATAGATACTTTAGAGAACTAGTCACCTAATAGAGAATGCATATTTTTAAGCATTTTGGACCTTTATAAATGCATTATTACTTTAGACAAAAATTTTAAGAAATTCAAAAAGTTAACATTAAACAGCCCACAACTCCTTAGTCAAAATAGTAAACGAAATTTAAAATTAGCAGCCAAACACTTCTAATAAAACACAATAATTTTGGAAATAAAATATCACATTGCTAAATAATATGCATTGCTAAATAAATAACAATGACGACTTTAAAGTATTTAAAACAAATAGAAAAGGTACTTTATGTCCCAACTGGTCATCCCAAATCAATTTTTGGATGGAGATGTATAGTTTCATGTCCCTTAATTAAAAGAGAAGACAAATTGAGAATAAATAAATTTAGCAATTGTCTCCAAGAGTTACAACTGTAGTTAGCCAAGAGAATGTGGAGGAAGAATTACTACAGGTAAAAGTAAAAATTAATAAAATAGAAAATGACAAGAGAAACAGAAGCAATAATAACCACAGATCAGAATGATGATCAATAGAACTAAGAAATAATTCACTGAAAAGACAAATAAAATAGATAATCTTGTAAGAATGGTAAATGAAGCTAGAGGATAAAAGCAAAAACAGTATTAGGCAGAGAAAGACATAAAATGAACCTACGTTAGAGGTGCCTGGGTGACTCAGTCGTTAAGCGTCTGCCTTCGGCTCAGGGCGTGATCCCAGAGTCCTGGAATCAAGCCCCACATCAGGCTCCTCCGCTATGAGCCTGCTTCTTCCTCTCCCACTCCCCCTGCTTGTGTTCCCTCTCTCGCTGGCTGTCTCTCTCTCTGTCAAATAAATAAATAAAAATCTTTTAAAAACAAATAAATAAATAAATAAATAAATAAATAAATAAACTGAACCTACAATAGAAATGTTTTTAACTTCTAAGAGAACATAATGAATACATATATATTAACAAATTTGAAAGCATAAATGAAATTGTAATCTTCTCAAAGGATTGAATGATGTAAATCAAACCAAGGCAAAAGAAAAAAGATAAACAAAATACATAGAAAACCAACAAATTTCCCTCAGAAGCAGACCTCTAGGCAAGTATTTGGGTGCAGATAGTTTACGTAAGAGTTGATCTTCACTGATAGGGAAGTGGGGAAGGGTGTGGAAAGAAAGTGAAGGCAATATGAGAACATTCTTGTGTAGATTACCAATGGCGATGAGTGGAGCTCAGTCCCACTGGAGACCTCTGGAAGGCTGTGTGAAATACTCCTCAGAATTATCTTACTTGAGGAGCCAGGAAACTAAGATACGTATCCACAAACTCTTATCTTTCATTTGTTGAGGGTTTCTCCTGGAGGTGCTGGAACTTGTGGCCTGCTCTGCATGGGAGCCAAAGGCAGTCCTCAGCTAGAGAATTCCAGGTGCTTCCAGGAAGCAGCTGTTGGCATGCACAGTACGGATGAGTTATTGGCAGGGCACCAGCAGTCTATGCTAGAGTACCTGTTCTTCATTATTGTTGTTGTTTCAATGCTTCAGCAAGATGGTGGAGGGAGAATTCCAATAGTGATCCCCCCACTACTCAGCACCTACCTTGGTAAGCCTCTCCGAAGACCTGAGAGCTCCCCTCTCCCACCCAACTTATTAAGCTCTTCTCATTTGACCGGAGAGTTCAGATGCAAGACCAATTGTCTTGGTTTGGTGCTATCAGAGTAGACTTTTTAGAGAATGTGAAATACAAGCAGAGCAAAATTACAGTGGGTGGCAAGAAATGAAGAGAATATTCCAGATAGAGAAGACTGGTATACATAAAATGGACGAAAGAGGAGAAATGAGAAAGTCCAGTGCATGTTTTCATATTGATGAGTGATCCAGGTTGACTTGGGGCAGAAAGGCTGATCATTTAGGAGGTTTGTGTAGCAAGAAATTTCAGAGACAGGTGATTTGGAAAGATCTGGCATATGACTTTATCTAAACACTGCTAGCCATTTCAGGTAAGGAGAGAAAGAAAACTGTGTTTTAGGAAGTTAAATCTATCGGTAAGGTCAAAGGTGGATTTTAGGCAAAGAGCTGCAGTGATTTTTGAAGTAATGTAGACATCTACAAAGTAATAAGTGCCTATATTTGGATTGGCTACAGTGGGAATGAAAAGAAAGGGACAAATTGAGAACCACACAGAATTTTAGAAGGGAAAAGTATTTTCGAATACCACCCACTTCTCCACCATTTCAAAGATCAGGTAACTGAAGCAGAGAGCAGAAGTGTCTTAGTTGATGTCAGCAGGCTAGTTAGTAGCTGAGACAAGAATAGATATTTTGATCACTGGACTCCAGGCAAGGGCTATTTTAAAATTCAGATGTTCCTTCTTCCAATGATAAGCAAATGATTGAACTGTGGTTGTTACATTTAGAATTTCCTTTCCTCTTTCTGGTTTGAGGCTTAGGAAAGGAAAAACCACCAATCTTTCTTATCTCACTAGAAAAATTTCAGAACTTGGTAACCGGTCAGACATGAGGTTTGAAATCAAATAAGGAATGAAAGATAAATGATTGTCTTGATGATTGAGAAAACAAAATGGATTTTGATTGAGAAAATGAAACTATTTTGCAGAGATAGACATTTCTTCTAGGCTTGCTGAGTTTAAGGTACAACAGGAGGGGTGTCGGGGTGGCTCAGTCAGTTAAGCATCTGACTCTTGATTTCAGCTCAGGTCATGATCTCAGGGTCTCTGCACTGGGCATAGAGCCTGCTTGGGATTCTCTCTGCCCCTTTCTACCTCTCTTAAAAACAAAAACAAAAACAAACAAAATGATAAGGCACAACAGGATATACGAGTATATATGGTCAGCAGGAAGATGGAGTATATAATCAGGAGGACTCAAGATAGATGAGATTTTTGAAGTCACTTTATTAAGTCAAATTTCTTTTCTTTCCTATCCTAAAAGACCTAGGATGGAATTGGAACTTCTTTGCTTAACTTCGGACAGTTTGATTAATCTCTGATACCAGTTGCATGTAATAATACCTGCATCAGCATTTTTAATTTCATAGTTAGACAAAGTTCTTTTTAAAGGAAATTTCATGGGGAAAGATTTGAATGTCTGGAAAATATGTGTAGAATGCAATATCTAATTCCACAATATAGCCAAATAAATGGCATACAACCTTTCCTTAAGTCAAGCACAAATTATATAATCTTTTTATTCTTCGGGGAATGTTTAATACGAATATCTTGAAATAATTATTATTCAAGTTTGTCTGAATCTCTGCTCCATTAAATTGATTATGAAAAATATTTTTTCCTTGAATTATTGTTCATCTCCCTCCTTCTTTCCATTCTTTTTTTCTCTTTCTTTTGTTTGTTCTTTCATTTCTTCCTCCCTTCATCACTTCTTTTCACCCTTTTTTATTGAATTATAATTGACATCCAATAGTGTATTAGTTTCAGGTATACAATATATTGTTTTGATATTTTTATATACTGTGAATGACCATCTCAATAGGTGCAGTTACCATGGTCACTATACAAAGTTATAATATTATGGACTGTATTCCCTATACAGTACATGACATCCTCATTGTTTATTTTTTTAATTTAAGTAACTTATATTTTTAAAATTTGTTATTATTATTATTTTAATTTAAATTTTAAGTAGTTAACATACAGAGCAATATTGGTTTCTGGAGTAGAATTCAATGATGCATCACTTATATGCAACAGCCAGTGTTCATCATAACAAGTGCCCTCCTTAATACCCATCACCTGTTTATTGTCCCCCCCTCCCTCCCCTCAATTAACCCTGTTTGTTCTCTACCATTAAGAGTCTCTTATGGCTTGTTTCCCTCTCTCCTGTTTTCCTTTTCCCCCTTCCCCATGTTCATCTGTTTTGTTTCTTAAATTCCTCATATGAGTTAGATCATAGGGTATTTGTCTTACTCTGCCTGACTTATTTCACTTAGCATAATACTCTCTAGTTCCAACCACGTCATTGCAAATGGCAAGATTTCATTCTTTTTGATGACTGAGTAATATTCCTTCATATATATATATACCATATCTTCTTCATCCATTCATCAGTCGATGGACATTTGGGCTCTCTCTATAGTGTAGCTATTGCTGATAATGCTGCTATAAACATCAGGGTGCATGTATCCCTTCAAATCTGTGTTTTTTTTTATCCTTTGGGTAAATACCTAGTAGTGCAATTGCTGGATCACAGGGTAGCTCTAGTTTTAACTTTTTGAGGAACCTCCATAATGTTCTCCAGAGTGGCTGCTCTGTGACAACCACAGTTCATTCTCTGTATCTGTAACTCTGTTTTGGTTTTGTTTGCTCATTTGTTTTGTGTTTTAGATTCCACATAGCAGTGAAATCTTATGGTATTTGTCTTTCTCTGTTTGACTTATGTCACTTAAACATATTACCCTCTAGGTCCATCCATGTTGTCATAAATGGCAAGGTTTCATTCTTTTCTTCTAGCTTAGTAATATTTCATTGTATGTGGTATATATGTATATATATTGTATATATATGTATATAAGTACATATATATACACATATATACCACATCGTCTTTATTTATCCATTTATTGGTGGACACTTGGGTTGCCTCCATATTTTGGCTATTGTAAATAATGTTGCAGTGAACATGGAGGTGCATATGTCTTTTTGAGTTAGTGTTTTTGTTTTGTTCAGATAAATACCCAGAAGAGGAATTACTGGATTTTATGGTAGTTCTATTTTTAATTGTTTGAGGAACCTCCATACCATTTCTCATAGTGCTGCACTAATTTACATTCCCACCAATAGTGCATGAAGGTTCCCTTTTCTTTACATCCTCACTGGCACTTGTTGGTATCTCATTGTGGTTTTGATTTGCATTTCTCTGATGATGAGTGATGTTGGGCATCATTTCGTATACCTGTTGGCCATCTGTATGTCTTCTTTGGAAAAATATCTATTTGGGTCTTCTGCCCATTTTTAAATTGGGTTGTTCTTTTGTTATTGAGTTGTATAAGTTCTTTATGTATTTTGGATATCAGCCTCTGATCAGATATATTGTTCACAAGTATCTTCTCCCATTCAGTAAGTCACCTTTAATTTTATTGATGGATTCCTTCACTGTACAAAGGCATTTTAGTTTGATGTAGCCCCAATTGTTTATTTTTTGCTTTTGTTGCCCTTTCATTCTTTTTCTAAAAAAGACCTATAAAAAACCTACTATTTTTAGAGTAGTTTGAGGCTTACAACAACATTTAGAAGGAGGTACAGAGATTTTCTGTGTCCTCCTGCTCCATATTTGTATAACCCCTCCCAGTGTCAACACCACTCACCAGAATGATACTTTTCTCTTTTTTCTCTTTTTAAAGAGGGAGAGAGAGATGAGAGGGGAGGAGTGGAGGGAAAGAGAGAATCTTAAGCTGTCTCCACACCCAGGGCAGAGCCCTATGTGGGACTTGATCTCATGACTCTGAGGTCATAACCTGAGCTGAAATCAAGAGTCAGACACTTAACCGACTGAGCCACTCAGGTGCCCCAGAATGATGCTGTTTAAACCAAGAATGAATCTGCATTGATACACTGTAATCACACGGAGTCCACAGCATTAATAGATCACAATCACACGTCCATAGCTTACCACACGGAGTTTACTCTTGATGTTGTACATTCTATGGGTTTGGACAAATGTGTAATGGCATATGTCTATGATTATAATATCATACAGAGTATTTTATGCCCTAAAAATCCACCCTTGGCAACCACTGACCTTTTTATCGTTTCCGTGATTTTGGCTTTTGCAGAATGTCATGTAGTTAGAATCATACAGTATGTAGTCTTCTCAGATTGTCTTCTTTTACTTAGTAACACACATTTAGGATCTTTGCTTTTTAATTATGAGATTGTTCTTTCATTTGCTGCTACAGCCTCTAGATTATATAATTGCTACCTATTTGTTCCTAGACCCATTAAGCTTTTAATGCTATTAGTCAATATTTATTAAGTAGCAATTTGAATAGAGAACAGAATACAATATGTCTTTGGAAAATGTTTGCTTTCTAATATATATAAGATGAAGTGATTTAAAATGGAAAACAAAGAAAAAACAAAATAAAATTTCTAATATATGTCAGGAACTCTATTGGCATTCCACTTAATCCAGAAAAGTTTTCAATTAGATACTATATCACTTTAAAGATAAAGAAATGAAAATACATAGAGATTAAGTTAACTTAAGCAACTTTGTATCATGACTAAGAGACAGAGCCCACAGATGAACCCAGGTCTTCATTCACTTATTCATTTGTAAATGAGGAGACTGGGAAAAATCGATCCCGCATGCATTTTAGCCTGACAACGCTTGACATGGTGCTCACCAAGCTACCCACCATTCCCTGTTGTTTCTATGGGGCATGGTTTACTCATTGTGTGATTTGCTTACCTTCTCAGTGAACCCCCCAAATAGCCCAAATAACCTTAGACAATCCTGTTTATCTTGAAAATCCCTCCAAGATAGTCCTCAAGGTTGTAAACTTCTGGAAATTTTCAGCACTGATATGGAATCCCAAGAAGTCAAGTACTGTGCTGTGGTTTCTTGGAATTTCCATAGTTGTACACGGTCATCTTGGAAAGCTCATGAAGCCTCTTTCATCCTAGGAATCCCCTGATGAAGAGTCAAGTAGAAGGAGATTCCAAGGACATCCCCATTTGTGAACTGTTGATGGCTGTGTAAAACTTCAACAGGGACTATAAGGAATGATTTCTCTACATCTGCTGACCTTCCAATTTAATAACTCATGGAGAACTAAAGTATTAATTCATTCAGCAGCAAATATTTATTCAGTTTCCAATGTGAGTTTTGCTCTGTGCAACGTGCTGGAGGGTCCTTGGAAACCCAACCCCGGTTGGGCATGCTCTCTGCTGTCAAGGAGCACAGGTCAGTGTGGAGGAAAATAATAAGGAAGCAAGCAAAGAAATGAAAATATGTAACTGCAGGTGATAAGAAGTGATGGAACAGGGTGCTGTGATCAGAAAGGGCATAAAGGGCTTTATTTTTGATTGGATGGTCAGGAAGGTATTGCTAAGAATATGACATTTGATTGAGCTGAGAGCTGAAGTATAGAAGGATCCAGTGTCATGAGGGGACAGGGAAGGGGAATTTCGAGCAGAGCTCATTGCTAGAACAATGGGAGGTGGGGATAAAAACTGGGCCTGTTCTAAGAACACGTAGAAGTCTAGACTAGCTGGAACTTCCTGAGGAAGGAAGATAAAAGCAAAAAATGAGGTAATTAATTGTTTTTTTTTCATGAATATCATTAAAATATTCTGGCATGTTTGCAAACCACAAGACCCCTGAGTGGATTCTGAAGGCTTTTTACTGTTTAAAAGTGAGTAAGACAAACACCAATAAAAATGAACAAAAGATTTGCACAGACACTTTTCAGAAAGCTAAAATATGGCTCATCAGCACAGGAAAAGATGCTCAACACTACACAGCAAGGAAATGCAAATTAAGAGGACCAGGAGAGAACACTGCCCGCTCAAATGGCTACAGTGATAAGGACTGATAATGTCAAGTGTTGGAAAGGTTATGTAACGGCTGGCAGCTTTGCACGTTGTTTATGGGTACAACTACTTTAGAAAATAATTCTGCAGTTTCTTATAAAGTTAGACATACACTTACCCTATGATACAGCAATTCCATTGCTATTTACCCAAAATACGTGAAAATGTGTATCTACAAGAAAGCTTGTACACAAATGCTCATAGCAGCTGTATTAGTAATAGGCAAAAATTAGAAACACTGCAAAGGTCCATTCACATGTGGTATAGCAATACAGGGGCATATTCCTCAGCAAGGAAAAGGAATAACTTACTTATACACACAAGTATATAGACAAACCTCAAAAACATGATGCTGAGAGAAGGAAACTGGACATGCACATACACGCTTGATTCTATGTATATGAAATTCTAGAATGGACAAAATTACTCTGTAGTGACAGAAACTGAAAACCAATGAGACTAGTGGTTGCCCGGGGCCAAGAGTGGGAAATTTTTGCTGCAAAGAGTCATGAGGGATCTATTTGGGGTGATGCAAATATCCCAAATCTTGATTGTGGTGATGGTAATATGGGCACAGATATTTGTCAGAACTAACTGAACGGTATACTTAAAATGGGTGCATCTTATTGTATATAAATTATACCTCAATAGAGTTCACCGTAAAGAAAAAAACTGAACGCATTTGTTTTTGTTAATGTTCATTATTATGATTCATAAGATCTATTTTTCATAGTAAACTAAACATGTGTTTCCTGTATTCCTTTAAAAATCGGTCCTGACTGAAGTTTTAAAAATAATTACTAGTGGGGCGCCCGAGTGGCTCAGTCGGTTGGGCGTCAGACTCTTGATTTCGGCTCAGGTCGTGATCTCTGGGTCGTGGGATGGAGCCCTGCATCGTGCTCAGCGGGGAGACAGCTTGAGATTCTCTCTCTCCCTGTGCTCCTCTCCCCCCGCCTCTCTCTCAAATAAATAAATCCATCTTTAAAAAAAAATTAGTAGTATTTTACATCACGTGGCACAGAGCTATGAGAAAAACAGGATCTCCTGAACTGCATTAATTTATGGGTGTCCAGGAGACCTTTGCCTTATTACTTTTTACTTTGGCACATTGTTGTTAAAGAGTGAAAACTACGGATATTCAAGGGAAATTTTACAGAAATTTAAATTATTATCATAGCATTTTATGCTTCTTTCTTTCTTTCTTTCTTTCTTTCTTTCTTTCTTTCTTTCTTTAGATTTTATTTATTTATTTGAGAGAGATAGAGAAAGAGAGCAGAGCACAAACCAGAGGAGGGGCAGGGAGGAGGGAGGAGCAGACTCCCCCCTGAGCAGGGAGCCCCGGTATGGGACTCAATCCCAGGACCCCAGGATCATGACCTGAGCTGAAGGCAGACGCCCAACCGACGGAGCCACCTAGGCGCCCACATTTTAGGTCTCTTACAGCTTTAAGATTAGATTTGCCCCAAAGTGGATGTCTTACAGTTCCCTGAAAAATAGAGCCTGAACCAAAGCCTGTGTCCTACTTTACTGGGAGAGTTAATGCCAGGGTAGCAGGAGTGAGGGGAAAAGATGTGAGTTGAAGGAAGGCAGGTGTTAGGTTGCTTTGCAGGCCGCAGCCTCAGGAGAAAGCACAAAGCATTTCTCACGTCTGCAAGGTCGTCTTTGAAGAGGGTCTTCAGGAAGCCCTGCTCCTTAGAACAGTCTAAGAGGGAAGGAAAGGGGAGGAATTTATCTGAGGGCTCTTTCCATTTTCCTGACTGTAATTAGTCTGTTTGTCTGGGAGACATTAAACCCCCACACACCGTGTTGTATCATTAGGGGCTGGGGAAGCCTGTTCCATCTCCCGTGGCACAATACTTGATCTGAATCTGGACATGATGGGAAGAACCAGAACCACTGGGGTCCCTATCATTTTGGCCTGGGAGCGTGAGCTGCTGCAGCCACCCCTGTGCACAGCGCGTGCAGGCTCTGCTGGCTGAGCTCACACCTGCCGGGCTGAGACAGCTGACTGTGTTAGCAGGTGACACATCAGTGGTGACAGTGGAACATTCCAGTGAGCAACCTATCAAAGACTAGGGGGGCAGATGTGAACGTGGGAATCTGGGAAAGCACATGAAGTGGGTTCTATACTCTGGGTCAGAAAATTCTAGAAGCCAATTGAGCATTTGTAACCGTATGATAATTTTCCTTTCAAGTTTGGGGGAAATTTGGTGGTGGTGTTAAGGAAAGATAGAAAAAAATTTCCTCCTGGACTCTTTTGGGAAGGGAGTTTACTACTTCCAACTAATAATGATTTTTGGTAACTATGTTTTTCTCCTTAAAAGAATTGGCATCTAAGGGCGCCTGGCTGGCTCAGTCGGTAGAGCATGTGACTTTTGATCTCAGGGTGTGAGTGGGAGCCCCACGTGGGACGTGGAGATTACTTAAAAATAAAATCTTTAAAAAAAAAAAAGAATTGACATCTCCTATAAAGGCACATATTAAATTTATTTTAATGTTACTACTGTATTTTATTCCTCCCATAAGTACATCTATACCTCATTAAGCTACAGACTTGTGCACTGCAGAATATTCATCCACAGGCTCAACTGAGATTTTGCTTCATCACATTTGCACCTCAACCCTTGGTTAAAAATGAAAACAAAACAAAAAGAATCACCATAACATCATTTTATGTATGCAAGACGTGAATTAATATAAATTTTATTTCAAATAAATTTGGACATTGCCTTAAGCAATAAATGTTCACCTTAAAGTTTAAATGCAGATTTAATTTCATAAGTCAAATAACATTTTAAGTATTAGGCTAAGTCCATTTGAAAGTTAACAAATCCTACTTAATTTATAATTTTTCCATGCAGAGTCTTGTAAATATTTTACCTTCTTAAAATATAATTGCACTAGAATTTGATAAAGTCAATTTATACAGTCCTAAGAAAAACTGCATGGCCCAAGCTAAGGAGAAAATTTCAAGCATTAGTAAAACATGAGTGTGTCTTCTATGTTAAAATATTTCTCCTCAGAATTTGTTTTCATTTTGGAGAAAGTGCATCTGCTTGTATTTTCTTGGTTCTTTCAGGTCCCAAATAATCTAAGTTTGTTTGTCTTTTTCCACCAAGAATAAGCCAGAGGAAACATCTTGTTTCATTTCTTGTAGTGTGAGGAAACTTTTGTTATCTCTGGGGTAATTTCTGGGGCACGTGTAAGTCATGAGTTGCCTTGGGAAAACAAATTCTCCTCAATATTGTGGACCTATCTGTAGCAAATGAATATAATAGTATGGATTACATAACTATACATAGAATGCCAGATATTTTACACAAGTGAGAGAAAAAAAGAAAGGAGGTGCGGAAAAGCAAGATCAGAGAAGTAAGGTCACGAAACTGGTCAGCGACCAAAAGAGATCCAGAATTTTGAAACTCTATGGCTAACTACATTTTTGTTCTCCCAACAGCCCACTCTATTACAAGGCAATTTTTCCCTGGATCTGACCGTAAAATTTAATGGAAGGAGAGAAATACTCTCCTTAGGGTTCACTGAGAGCTGTGTCAACAGTATTCATATCCAATGCGTAATTTCAGTTCTGAGGCAGGCGAAACAGAGATTTCTAGGTCAGAGACTCAACCCCCTGGTCTCTTTAATCAATATTTAAGTTAGTTTCAGAGATAATAAATGTTGCTGTTCGACTACAATTTGTGTTCTGTGCTTTGGATCAATTTTTATAATTAAAAATTATATCACACTTTTCATCAGATACACATACATATGCACACACATGCTTGTGCCCACATTGGGCACCAGCATTCACACACAGCATCACAAGCCTTCTTGGTTATGAAAAACCTGGTAGATGTTTCTTCCTCTTTTTTTTTTTTAAGATTTTATTTATTTGACAGAGAGAGAGAGACAGCCAGAGAGAGCGGGAACACAAGCAGGGGGAGTGGGAGAGGAAGAAGCAGGCCCCCAGCGGAGCAGGGAGCCCAATGCAGGGCTCGATCCCAGGACCCTGGGATCACACCCTGAGCTGAAGACAGAGGCTTAACGACTGAGCCACCCAGGTGCCTCCTAGTAAATGTTTCTGAGACAAAACATGCATAATAAATAACAAAGAAAGATTAGATTTGTGTCATTATTATATTTGTTATAGGTGAGATGACATCTGTCTTTCATTCCTAATTATTAATTCTAACATTTTGTACATATTATTCTGTAAGTTATGATTTGAAATCGTGTAGAAAATCCTTAATATCATTAGTGACATATTGATAATTAAATATCGAGGAAAGTAATTCCCAAATTTGAAAACAGGAAGACTAATGAGGTTTTTTTATGCACAAGATAATATTCTTGGCTCATGCTCAAATCACACCGATATTTGTGAAGTGACAAATGTTTAGTCAATGGATTTTACATTTTTAATTGTTAGAATGTATTATGGAATATTTCATAATTCCAAAAGAACAAAAAAATCAACAAAAATCTACATATTAATTACTCAGCTTAGAAATTAAACATTCTGATATAGTTAAAGCTGATTGTGAATCTCTTTTTAACAGCATCACATTTGAGCTTCTGAGGTTACCCAGTTTCAGCTTCTGAGGTTTCTACTTTCATGCAATTTGGTGTTTACTTTACCATGCCCAGCAGATTTTTAGATATACATATAAATATACATAAATATATATAAATACGTGTATACACATACATATATGTGTAATGAACATCTTCCAATTTTTATTGAAAAAGCATCATACTGTATAATTTTTGGCAATTTTTTTTCAACAATAAATGTGTAAGCTTCACCGATTGGATGTGTATAGCTTGGATTTATTTGTCTTCTCTGCTATGTCACATTTCATTGTATGGATCTGTCACAAATCACTTATCTATTTTCCAATTAATGGACAGTTCCAATTTTTTTTCAATTTTTTTTCTCTTACAGAAAATGCTGCCATCAGTTATTTTATTCACTATCACATATGGATTATTGATTCCTGTGACTCGCCAAAATTTAGGTGGCTTGTGTACAATAAAAATGCTACTTGTAGATGTTTTACCAGGGCTTGCCATTTTTTTGTGTGTTTGGGCAGATTTATTTCCTTCCAACATTTATACATTTAAAATAAGATTGTTGTGTATAGATACTGCCATATATTTAATTGCTTAAAAGAAAGCAATGGACTATCTTAAAACCAAAGAACTTTTGGGGAGCAGAGGAGAAGGAATGATTTGGTTTTAATTATTGTACTTTTTCCTCGCTGCTCTATCCTTGCTAGTTCAAACTGTGCCTAGAAAGTGCTTTATGCATTCTTGTAGAATAAATCAGTATTACCTTTAGAAATATTATTAATAGTTTGTAGCTTGGAAGTCCACTTTAAAATAGCTTTTGGTTTACTCTTTCCCAACTCCCCATTAAAACATGTATAAAGAAAAAGAAAAAGAAAAAAGCTCACACCACCATCGATACCTAGATGGCGATAACCCTATTGCTAGAATCGGAGAATATTAATGATCCATAGGCTCCCACAACCAGGTAGAAAATGGCCGTGGCCAACCCACCTGGGAAAGAGACCTGCGGCGTGCAACGCTGCCTTCTGAAGGTAGGCTGGGAGCAGTGGTGTGTTGGAGCCAGCTCACAGTGGGTGGAGACAGACAAGTGCTAATTTATCAGGGATTTTGCAAGGTGGTTGTTCCACTGAAGCTGGACATCAGCCTTGGTGGGAGCATTTATATCATAGAAATCATCAAAGGCTACAAATCAGCCCATTTCCCCAGCTGGTTGTTAAACATTTATCAGCACAGCACTCATCCTACCTCTGCTCCCTTCCCCATCACTACACCAATCAGAATTCTGCAAGGTCGTTACTCAACTGCAACAATACTACTTTTAAGGCAACAGGGGTATTTTTAAATCCTTTATTTGTGCTTATCTTTTTTTTTTTTTTTTTTTTTTTTTTTTTGGTCCAGTTGCACGCTGAAAATTCCAGAAAACAAAATGGGGAGAAGTAGAGCAAGGGAGTTTATAGAGGCACAGGGTGGCAATGGGATGTAGGCAGGCATAAGCCTTATATGTAATTAAAGTATTGCATTGTAGGTCAGACACGGTCTGGGTGGAATGCAGTGGACAAATCAGACCCACCCAAAAATTGAGCTCCATTCCCACATCACACAGCTACTTATGAGGGAGATGATGGGATGGATGTAGGAAACTATACTGTTTACCGCTTCCTGAAATGGAGTCATTCTATCTAGTCAACTTTATTCCTCATGGTTCTATAACATGCCCCAAATTAAGCTATTTTTACTAAATTCTTATCCTTTAAACTGTTTCCCCCACACGAGTCACGTCCTCTTTTTCCTAATTACCTTTGTTCCTCCTTTCCCCTCTTCTAGATTGTGTGATCCTCTGGCCTTTAGACTAGGTCTGGCCATAACTTACATTACCGGTCGGTGTAGCCATTTTCTACCTATATTGATTGGAATTATCATATACTCTCTTTTTTTAAGGTTTGTTTGTTTATTTTAGAGAGAGAGTGTGTGCAGGGGAGGGATACAGGGAAAGGGAGGGAGAATCTCAAGCAGACTCCTCACTGAGCGCAGAGCCCAACATGGGGCTCGATCCCAGGACCTTGAGATCATGACCTGAGCCGAAACCAAGAGCCAGCCTCTTAACTGACTCAGCCACCCAAGCGCCCCTCGTATACTCTCTTTTAGATTACTTTTTAAGTTTCAAGTTCTCGAGTCTCTAATCCTCCTATTCTGTATGCTAAATCTCATTCACGGTAGTTTATTTCTGTGATTCTCATGCATGTTGTTAATTGTCTATTTTAGTGAGCCTTTCTCCTCTCTTTATTTCTCACATAATACCGCGGCACGGCTTTAAGGAACAGCTTTGCAGTAGCTTTGCCAGGTGTCCCAGTGGTAATCACTGTCTCAAGAACAATATAACGCATATCGTTACTGTTAGCCATATGCTAATTTTATCCTCAAGCCTACAGTAGCCTGACTAGAACTTCATTTTATTTGAGGTTATATTTTTTCCCCTGAGGCAGAGATAGACACTTTTCTTTGTGACATCGGACAATTTTAGAAATTAAATGATCCACCAAATGTGTGGACATTGAAGGGTCCCAGCTCTGTTCAGATCTATTCAGTTCCAACTTTCGGTCATGCCCAGGCATGTCCCCTTTCTCACATGGGAACTGTGACTTGAGTCTCTAAAGGACTGGGAAGAAAAGTACATCACAGGACAGTCTCTGGTTCCAGTCACATGCTTACCCTTTGGTTTTCAGTTTCTATTTTATTTCTGGTACCTACAAATTTTCCTCCCTTTGCTGAAAACTTAACTGTGCATTTAAAAATAAGTTTGGGTTGTTCCATCCACCATATCTTGGTATTTACAGTGGTAAGGTTTCTATCCCGCGACAAGCGAGAGTTGCATCTTATCTAGCTTTATAGTCAGGAAAACTACTTGAAGAAAGAAATTACCCCCTTAATGGGAGTAACAATTTCTAGTAAGCTCATTTTGGTAAAAATAACCACTGTCTTCTATACTCTTAAGGTACAGTCTTTTTTAAAATGGCCACTACATAAAAATTCGCCACTACAAATATTTGTGAAGTCTTTTAATTGGTAGACTTCTTAAATTCAATAAAGAAGTAAATAAAAAGCTTCCTCCAAGTGTGAAACATTATGAAGATTTTCATCTCAAGGTTAGAGGGATATAAAATATACTGGAAGAACACAGCTTTGTGAACTATTTGGGGGAAATATGAAATTATATTCATACCCTAGCTAAATAGTGAGCTGTAAAGGTAGTTGTAAAAAGTATTGCCAGTCTGCAACGATGCTATCGTATCAGTCATATTTCCATTTCATCAGGCACGGTGCTCGCTCCCGAGCTGCCCAAACACCAGGGTTATTCTCAAGCATCTTACTCACTTTACTCCAGTGTGAGAACAGCATGTTAAAAAAAGAATTAAAATCCAGACTGACGGAGCAGTACCGATAGAGTGCAAGAGTCATGTCTTGGATGTAACACGTGAAGTAATATGTGAAGGAAGCCTTCACCGAGGACACTGCACTCCAGCAAGAGTTTGAGAGATAGATAGGTTTTGACCCGTAAATTGACAAAAGAACATTTCAGCCACAGTGAAGGCCCCTCACACATGGACACGCAAAGCTTAATGGAAACGATGCTTAGGTGGGATCATCGACACAGAAGAAGAGTATGTTAATATTGATTCACAGAGTTGGAGTAAGAAGATCTTGGGGTATCTGGGTCCTCACTTGTTAGTTCAGTTACTTCTCAAGAAGAACCACATTTGAGAACGGAAGCAGGGTTCCCATATAAGAGCAGAGCAGCACATTAGAAAGTGGAACATAAATCCTATTGTTTGCCAGAGTACCTGGTAGTCAAGTGAGAAACGTGAGTGGCCCAGGATGGGCGCTGGTTTTGTACCAGTGCAGATGCAGATGGCTGTGCCATCAGGGCTCAGTCACAGGCTCTCTTGTTCTCTACATGTTTTGTGTATGACGTGGTGGTTTTGAGCAAGAGCAGGAACCACGTGACTTAGGTTCAAATCCCAGCCCCACCACTTGCAAGACCATAACTTTGGAGAAATAATGGAAAATTTGGGAGAAAAAAATGACTGGTTACTCATCTGTTCAATGGGAATAATGGATAGTAAGTACAGAACAATGATACCATGAGCTCTTTTGGGGCTTGATGTGTGTTAGTGTGTGCACGATATTTAGAAAAACCAAAATTTAGTAGATATTAGCTATTTCTATTATTGCTATGTTGATAGCCTGCTCTGGTTTTGTCCTTCATTCCTGTTATAAAACATCTACTCAGAGTTCACCAGGGAAACAATCCACAAATCCACAAAACAATATTGTATATATTGTCTACGGGGTAGTGTTCAAAGCTACCTTAATCTTTTCAACAATATTTAAAAATCTTTATACAGAGAATAAATTTATTATTTACATGTGCTAGAGATTTAAAATCATTGCTACTGTCTTTTGTAGTTCTAGTTTAATGCTGGCTGAGATACAAGTTTTATCTTACCAAAGATATTTATCATTTGAGCTTTTTTCAGATCAACCACAAATATGATCAATACTTTGCTTCCCTAACCCCCACTGCTGCATTTAACCTTTGTTCATTCATCATTCATTCATTTTTTTCAGCTACCGAATTCCTACTATGTACAGACAGTGCTTCTAATTATTTAGATATGAGTTATAGTTTGATTTTTACAATTAGCAGATGGTTAAAAAAACATGCACACAAAAGTGTATCCACACTCAAAGC